>NW_009719853.1:20823-62366 GCF_000703405.1 Apaloderma vittatum
AATCTTTGTTGGTTTACCACAACCAAGGGATATAAACTACCATTATCAGTTGTATCATGGTTTAGATAAAACAAAGTCAGAGACACATGTGTTACATATTGTTCAAGTGCTCAGCTAATGACCACCCCTTCATTGGGTAGCTTGCAATGCCTGTGAAACAAGACAGGCAATGCTTCAATCCACCCTTTTTTGAGCTTTTCACAGATGGAAGAAATGAGGCTGAGCATCACTGTGGCTCTCTCAGCTTCACAGCCTGTAAGAGGTTTTACTGCCAAATCTTAGTGTTATAGCTCAACGCTGTGCCCAACCAAACCTGAAGAATCCAGAGGACAGAGCACAAGCCCACAGATGGAATGAAAACCCATGATCAGTTCCAGCATGTGAAGATATCCAGTACTTGTGAAAGTGAGTAACAGAAGGAAAAGGGAGGAAAGGGGAAGATCAGGCAGAGCAGGAGGGGAGGAAAAGTCATTAGCAGCGTTACCACTGGCTTTCCTTAAACCCTTGCCTGAAAGCTTCAGACACAATTGTCTGAGTTGATGCTTTTCAGATGAAGTAAAAAAAAAATCTTGCAAAGCTAAGGACCATAAACAGTCTACCACTAGCCAGCTTATTTATATCATTATTTGCAGTTTTAAGCTTAATCAGCACCATGTGTCCCCACGAGATGACTGAGTAGCACTGCAAAAGGTTAGACCATCTGCTGCTGGGTATTTACTTTCTTTTGATTTCTGACTGTTACCACTAATTCTTGCAAGCCCACTGTCTCCCTAAGCTTCAGTCCCTTCTGCCAGATCAAGATCCCATGTGTAGACATAAATGTAGAGAACATTCTTGCCTGCAATCACTCACAAGCGCATAATTTCTCAAAAACTTCCATGCCTTATACAGTATTCCTTTCTCTGCCTTCTTCAGGTCACTTTTCCCCTCCTCCCATCTTTTCTCATCTCTCAGTGAAATAACTAATATGAATCCAAGAAAAGTAATGTAATGTCTTCTAATGACAGTCCATGTTGACCAGATGACTCCTACACTGAGAGCACATAAGCAAAGTTCATCATGATCACATCTGTCTTCATTCCTCAAAAGATGATCAGTGTCTGTAAGAACACCAAGTTTTTTTCCTTACTCAGTGTAAGAGCTCTGATAAAGAAAGGTATGCACATGCAGCTCAGGTCTTGCTCACTCCTGCAAACATCCATTGTCAGAATCCCTCATCAGTCACCACTGAAACTTCTTCAGTGAAAGAGTTTTTAAAAAAAAAAAAAAACAACCACATTGCACATTCTAGAGCAGGACTTAGTATTTCATCCAACTACTCTTATCAAAATGTTCTCAATCTAAAACTCAGGATAATCCCACTAAATATAAAACATCCCATAACAAAGAGCTGTGATAAATCACTTTTCTTTGCCTGCAGTACAATCTGGATCTAGCCACTTAGTATGTCTTAATAAAGAAGTTATTCAAAGGAAAATAAATGAAATGCTTTGCCTTGAGGGACAGTTTTATTTAATAGTTTGGTGTTACAATGACATATGAACATATGATCTGTCAGTACAAACATCTTTTGTTCTCTAGAACATTTTGAAAATGGGTGGTCTGTCTGCCTCACAGCAGGAGATGCTTAAGAAGCATAATGCTCCTTCATCCACAGCAATGCCCTTAAAAACATAGGAAAACCATTTTGTTTATTGGTAAGGAAATCAAACACAAATCCCAAACCAAAAAGTGTTCTTGTGGAAAGGGATTTCAAATTTTTCAAAGTTTGGGATGTACTATATACCAAGTGACAGATTTTAAACAAAAGAAAAAATTACTGCAGGTATTAAGGGAACAGTTAAAAAAAAAAAAAAAAACAAAATAGAACAACCACACAAATAAGAAGCTGAAGGACTGTTGGTAATTTTTTCAAGCAGAATAAGAATTTGAAAAAATAAAGAACTTCAGAGCAATCTTAGGGATGAAGTTGCCATCCCTGTTTGCCATACTTCTGACAAATACAGACATGGCATCAACTGCGGAAGCTCAGCTTCTCTGTGCTCCAAGTAATCATACACCTACAGGTACTTGTGACATGAATATCAATAGAATGGACAATAAGCACAAAGTAAATCCTACTGGTGAACACAGACCAACTGCAATGTGAAAATTATTGCATCTTTAATTATCTGTCCCCACACATATGTATTTTGTAGATACAGCTGCAGGTTTCATTATAAGCCAAATGAATTGTTACAAGGGTAGACTTAAAAGAACTCTACCAGTCCTGAAAGAAATTCATCTCTATGAACACCACCACCACCAATCTGATCCCATATGCAGCTCACACATACCCAGGCAAAATAATTCCCTGTCACAGCCAGTAGGAACACTGATGTTTATTACAATTATTTAATCCTTATCCCAAAAATATACACATATTTACAGACAGTGGAAGAAGCAATTGTTTTCTCCCCTCCTCTTGACAGAGGATACACCAATCTGACACACCTCAGGTTATCAGCAAAGCACAGAAATAGCTGTATCTGATCACAGTAACGGTCCATCCATCTCTTCTACACCAATTCATTTAGGGGTTCATTTGTGCCCTGATGCATGAGAGTTACTCCCCTTCTAGATACTTAATCTGATCTTGAGTAACATGAGCCCTTCCAGGCTCAAATTTCCCTCAGCCTCTAGTCACCCTGGTTTGTCAATTATATCAAAATTAGCAATCACATTTTTAATCCCCATTGCAACAAGTGCCTCTAGTTGTCAGACTTTAAGTATAAAAGGCATTTCTGATTAAAGTGATCCTGCAACAATAAGTATGAAAAGGGGAAAAGAGGCAAGGGACTTTGTGATCCCATAGGAAGCAACTCAGAAGTGAAAAATGAAAAGCTGCTCTTTTCTATAGGAAAGTAACATTAAAAGGTCCAACAGCAGAATGTTCTTCTGGGGATAAAAGTCAAGATATATAACAGGAGCTCAATAAGGCTTCATCAAGGGCTCTTTCAGGATCTTAAAAGTCAAAAAAATGAGTGGTACAAAAATGCAAACAAAGATACATTGATAAGCATGCATACAAAGACTAGTACAAGCAGAGAGAGACAAAGTCGGAAAGGCTGAGGCACAGGCACACTGTGAGTCACAACTACCAAGGGAAATTAAAAAATGGCAATAAGGAAGTTAGATTAATAATTAGAAGTGAAAGGATGCAGACTAGACAGATCCATTACTGTAGGAAAGTCTTTTGTTAACCGACAGAGAATGTAGAGAAACACCTGGTGGTGCAGCAGACTGAATTACATTTACCTTAGGTTTCACATTATATATAATCAGAATTAAGAATAATTGTAAAATAGGAAAGAGACAGAAAATAGATAGGTAGGTACACAAAATATACTTAGGCTGGTGTGGTTTAATGAGATGTACGAGGAACACTTAGGGAATAAAATAGTTTTTAAGAATTCATAGGGTAGGTAGAATCACAAAAGGACAAGAGAAATTACTAGCTGTAGAAATGAAACTATGAGAAGGCATGGTCAGCATAGCTTTGATGCCCATAAAAGTACTGAAATGAAAGAAGGAAACTTAACTTAGAATCATGTAGTGAATAACAACAATCAACAGAAAGAAAACAACGTCAAGTCAATATATGACTTAAAGATGGCAGAGAAGTAGATGTGCAACTTAACTGCCTGAATATAACTGAGCTATATCACATGATACTTCATTAGAGGACTGAAGAAGCATAGTTCATAACAAATTACATCTAAAGAACACAGCTGGCTGAAAAGACATTCTTGATCAATCATTCTTGGTAATTTACTATCAAGCTCAGAAAATGTGAAGCACGGCTTTACAAAGGTTTACTCAGAGTCCAATACTGCACAATATTTTAACAGTGACTTGACGAAAGACTGAGCACACTTGCAGATTTGGTGGAGCTGAGCAGTCCAGGAGGATCATTACAGGTACCTCAAAGGATAGGGTTAACATATAATACCTTTTCTCCATTTCCAACCAAATACATTCCATTATTTTTTTCAACTAAAAATATAGATCCAGAAGAAAGCCCTTAAAGTCAGGAAGAGGTACAAGTGGTTGACCAGCAGCCTTGCAGTCTTTATAGAAAAAAGAGCCTAACACTTCCCAGCACTCTCACCCTGCTGTTTTGATGCTGTTCTTCAAGCTGCTGTCTCCGAGAAGAACAATGTTTGATAGGCTCAAGATTGGAAATCACTGTCAGGCAACAGTAACAAGAATCCAACTCAAGCTTTTATAATAAATCATGACTCAATGCTTGAGTATATAAGTTTCAGAAAGTTAACAACAGCTGATCCTTGTATTGTCAAATAGATTAACTGCCTAGGCTCAAAACACATGGTAAGAGAGCTGCTATCAGGTTGAAAAGAAATACTCAGACAAAGATAGTTCCATCACACTTTTCAAACCACGAGGGTTTCAAGTCACCAGGGACCTCTAGACATTAAGTGTCATGAAGTGGTTGAAACTGGCATCAAAACAGCTCTGAAGGGCACATAAAAGTATGCCTGCAAAGTCATATTTCATGTGCTCATTTTCACACAATGATGACCTGGGGCAAAGGGGATTACCTCACAGAGATTAGTGACCACGTGAAACTGATGTCACAAAGCTTCATTTCAAGAATCAACTAAATCTAGATAACAGGTAGCACCCCAGAAATGTCTAACTTCTCAGCCATCAACAGCAGCTGTATAACCACTCCTGTACCTCAAGAAGATGAGGTAGAGAAAAGGTGAGTTTTAGAAGGAAGGTTGTTGCAATACCAGGAGCTCAAGACACCAAGTGGGAAAACCAGTTGGTACTAGACAAAAAAAAAAAAAAACAAAAACCCAAAACAGAACGAAATATCAGCTTCTGGAAAGCTTTTGTAAGGGTTTCTTTCCTATTACTCTGGCCACATCAGTTTCTTCTGTTCCTAAAATGAAACAGCAGGGCATCAAAGCTTCTTTCATGTAAAATGGTAATTGAGCACAAGAGTTTTGCCTCCCTAAGCAAGATTTGCACATCTCTCTCCCATCAAGTATATGCTTAAACCATTATCTCCCCTCCCCCAGTGATGGAAGATGCAATATCCAAAGGTCAGGTTCTCCATTGCTCATATAATCAAATCCTCTTTTTCAAGCTCTGCATCTCCCTTGGGACAGCAAATAAAGCAGAGGAAAAAGGGTGGAAAATATACTCTGTATGCAACCTCAGGATTATAAGACATAGGTAACACTATTCCAATGAGTAAAGTGAGAACCAATTTACCAACTGATAATTTCACTACAGATTTAGGCTCCTGAAGATTTGTCATTCAAGATTTTAGGGAAAGGACACATGGCTTCATTACAATAATCCCAAATCTTCACAGAGCCTGTAGTTTTAGGAAAACCACACAAAAAACCTCAGTAGTTTAATTTATAAAATAAAGAAAAAAAGCAGAATATATGAAAAAACTGTGACTAAAGCTTTTGAAATTAAACTCTGTTTTCTACTGCTTAGATAGAGTAACCTATAGCAGCAGGCCATAGGTGGAACAGTAGATGTCTTAGAACTCATCCTACAATTTCTTTGGTTCTTGGGACCAGTCTGGGTTTGGAAAAACAGACTTCGACAGGGCTTCTACCCATTGTTCCTTTGTTTTCAAATGCTGTGCCTCCTAGTCAGTGCCAACCTTTTTAAACTGTAACTATTGCAAAATTAAGCAAAATCTCAGCACATTAATATTTGTAAATTTTGTTTGTCCCAAATAAAACAGTGCAACAGGACTATCTAGGAGAAAATCTTGTTTTTCAGAAGTACAGTGTGAGACAGTTCAAAGACTAAAGACAGTATATTCCCTTGACTCCCAATTCCCCTACTAATTTTCCTACTTCACTATAAATTCATACTATCACTAGTAAAGGCTTAACTTGCAAATCTGAGCACCAAGAAACTGTTTTAAACACTATAAAGAGATACACACACAAAAAAAAAGGCGTGTACCACAGAATGAATAGTACATACCTCCCCAAGAGGAATTAAATTCCTCTGTGTTTCCCATTTGTCTCACATTCACATGCGACCACAAGTATATCTGAAATTGTCTTGCAAATAAGATTTTTATCTTCAACAGCAAAATACTTTGCAACTTCAATAAATGACATGGTACTGGATGTCCAATGAATGTTCTGTTTGGAAATAAAAACACCAAAGTTTTTCTATGAATAGGCATAGATTCATGTTTTACATATCAGTTAACTCCTGTCTGACACAAGCCATTTTGGCACCTGCAGACATACTATAGATATTCAGAGGCTTTGAGGAAAAGAGGAAAATAGAAGATATAGAGAGCGAGATATAGATATAGATATAAAAAAGGCAAACATACACATCTTGGTTTAGGAGTAAAAACTAGTCCACAAATTGAAAGGCTCCAACCCACATTTTACTCTAAGTGCATTGAAAAGGTCCCTTGCACATAAGGCTATCATCTTCCTATGCAAGTACCAATAACTGTGTGCTTACTAGCTACAGTCTTTAATGTCTGTTAATAAAAATAATCCAAGTTCTACCTAATAGACAGATATTTATGCTGTGGCTGTTACAGCATCTGGGTCCAATCCTCTCAAAAACTGGCAAAGACAGGCCATTACAAAATAAAAATGAAGGAAAATTCTACAGTAATCTTGGAGAAAGATACTGTGGTTATTTTGTTTAGATTTTTCAGGTTTTGTTTCAACCTTCTTTTATTACAGAATTAATTCCCCTGCTCTTCTGCCCCTTTACACCTAAGGTGTTGTCTTCCAGACATTATCACAGGTGTATACTCATCCACCCATAGCTTCAGGGATTAATTAAACATTCCCTGTGCCTGAAAGAGACCATCATTATGCAGTGATTATTATTTGCAGGTCTGTTTGATTACAAGCCTGTTTAATAACATTGTTTCTTCAAAGCTGACCCAAACTAAAGTGTTTCCAGTGTTGCTACTTGTGAAGCCCAAAAGCATCCTTCATTTTTACAATTACCACAGTCTTCTGAAAAAGCTGAAGGAAATTTTAATTGAATTAAATTCAAAGTTTGACCACCTGATTCCTGTTGTCAAACCTTCAAGCTTTTTACAATTCAGTACTTTTTTTTTTTTCCCTACCAGTCCAGGCCCCTAAAAGAGCTACATTTTGCTCATTAAAGATTTACTCGTGGTCCTGTTTAAAAGTGAGGGGAAGGGCCAAGAGCTGTTAAAACTGGCTGTTGGGAGACATCACAAACAATAAATTCATCAATAAATTTATTCATACATTCATAAGCAGAAATAAGTCACAACAAATGCTTTATCATTGGCTTCAAAGATGTAACAACTACACAGAATGGTTTTATTTCAAGCAATTCATTTCTGAAATCTATATTTCTGCTCCTCCTGAACAAGTCAGCACAAAGACAAAGCTAGTAGCAACAAATGAAGAGTGGAAAGAAAAGGCAGATATATACCTTCCATATTTAATTGTGTTGGGTAGCATCTGTAGAAACATTTCTGTAATTCATCAGATAAGCAAGAAATTCAGCTGTCTGCATAGCTGCTTACCAGAACTGCACAGTGACACATCCTATTTGCACCTCATTTAAGAAAGTGAGAAAGACAGTCTTCATTTATTTTTCATCACCCTATACTATCCAGCTTACGAATTCTACAGCAACTGCAGTATCAGCT
This sequence comes from Apaloderma vittatum, assembly GCF_000703405.1. Classification (NCBI taxonomy): domain Eukaryota; kingdom Metazoa; phylum Chordata; class Aves; order Trogoniformes; family Trogonidae; genus Apaloderma; species Apaloderma vittatum. The sequence goes on from NW_009719853.1 coordinate 28,529, forward strand.
CCTCCTGCAGAGGTTGGGGAATGGGAAGATTATAGCATTTCCTCAGAAAAAAATGATCTTTGAATATCATGACTTATTTGATTAAGCAAATAATTGGATTATTCCATGAACTAATACTTATAGTGTTATTTGGACACGTGATTTGCAGAGGTATACACAACTTCAGTTACCAAGTGACACAGAAGTCTGAAGAAGGCTCAGTAATTGAGGCAGTTCTGTGTCAGAAGTTTACTGCATGCTCTTTCCGTCCAGAGACTGTGGAGGGAGTTCCTCTAGCACTGGGTAGATATAGGTTAGTATTAGGATTTCACAATAGAAGAATTGCTTAATTAATATGTCTCTTTATACTCCTGTGCAATCAGATAAATTATACAACACTTAACACCACCCACAGGAAACTAGCAGTAATACCTTCCCAAGTAGGTAGGCAGCTTGATGGGAAAGTGGACAAAACCAGACCAGAAATTTCTCAACAATATCCATTTCTGTTATATCTTTAACAACAGGGAGTTAGTCAAAAACAGAAAGTTTACCTTGATGTTTCCTCTGTACTGAAACAAAGAGCATTGATAAACAAAGCCAGAAGAGATTGGAAATGTTCATCTTCCACTTTTCCGCAGTAGACTATCTCTTCACACCTATAATATTCGGAAATATTTATGGGAATAAGTGATACATATAAAAGCCTCCTCTGCTGGAGAATTGCTTTTCCTAGTGTTTTGGTCCCAGATGACTACTAGGACACCAATCTAAAATAAACTCCCTAAAGCAACACTAAAAAAAAAAAAAGAAAAACAAAAAGAAAAAAGAAACATTACATATAACCTGGCAGAATAATTCCTGTTCCTCAGATTAGATTCAGCATCACTACGACACTGGGGTAAAGTGTGCATTAACCACAGAATAGCAGCACAGAATCCCTCAGAATGAAAGGGACATCAGGAAGCCTGAGACCCATTCTCCTTCCCAAAGCAGGGCCAACTGATAGAAATATACACAGCTGAGCTGATTTCAATATCTCTGGGAAGCATTTCTTGAGCAAATTTGAACTACCCTGTGGATATTACATCCATACCTTCACTGCAAGGAAGATTGAAGAGAAGAAAAGAGAGGTGCAGGATGCTGATGAGCTCTACTACCTGAAATCAGGATACATTTGAGGAACCAGCAGTAGTCAACCCTCTGCCCTACCCTGAAAGTAAACAGCAAGGTCATTACAAGTTTGGGCAGAAATTGTTCATTATATGCAGGACATTATAAGCAACTAATTTTTTTATTCCTTGACAAATTTGTGACTTCACTTCATATGCAAGCAACCAGATTACGAACTTCCACAACCACCTCATTGTAACCGTCACTCACACTTGCTTGGCCCTCCCACAGGTAGAGCCAAACCACACCCTAAATCTAAGTTGTCCTGTTGAATTTTCTTCTCTGCTCCCTTCATTTTCTTCACAGTACATTGTTCACTACTCTAGAAAGTCCCAATAATAGCACAATACAGAATGTTAAATGCATAAACTTTATTGGATCAGTACCAGACATACTCCTACCACTGCTTCATGCTAAAAAAAAAAAAACCACCCACTCCCTCCCAAAAAAAAAATCAGAAAACCCCACTCTTCCCTCTGAGCAGCCTTAGCACTTCTTTAATCTTTATGAGACTTATTTTCAGTGCCTGCAGCTAATCTTTCAAAAATGAAGGGAAACAGATGCATAGCAAAACCTCCACTTACACCCTGGAAGAGACTAATCAATACAACTTGAAATTGTATGTTTATTTCCACATCTTTTAAGGGAAACAGCAACTAAAAAGCAACAACTTTTATCTAGAGGATGAGTAATTATGGACAGTAAGTGTCATTTCAATATAAATAGAGGAAATAAATGCAAATTACACAACACTTAACTCTTACAAATTGGCTGTTAACTGAGACAATAGTCTACAAGATGTTGTTTGGAGTGTCTCATTAATAAAATTCAAAATTGTTTTCAGCAATTATGTGGAATCATTGTCATTTTATCGCTGGCCAGAAACAGTCCCTCACTGCATGCTTCAACATATAATTGTATCGCAGATTGCCAAGAAGATTATCCTGTCTAGAGGAGAGAATTGGAACTCTACCACAAACACAGAAAAGTTACACACTACCAAAAGGGAATGTTAGTTCAGAGATGAAACTGTTGCTAGAGAAGACTAGTAAATGTTCTTGAAAGACCAAGGACAGCACTTAACAGTGATGGCCCACTTTTGTAAACTGGTTTTAGCAGGTCTAGGAAAGCATCTTTCAGGTTTTGTTTTCACTTGAGAGATTTGTTGTAGCTGGAATTTACACTCAAGAACGGCTGTACCTAGATTTAATCTTCTAGTTTGGTTCTTAAGTTAGCACTGCACACCCCTTTGTGAATTACCTTAAGAAGCTGCTCTCCAACAGGCAAGTAAAATGCTAGTTCTGGAGCAGCATGAGGGAATAACTAGCCCCAGTTGCTCAGCTCCTGTAACAGCACATTTGTAGGGACATAAGCAACCATCAGCTCTCCTGTTGGGTAACTAGGTGTACTAGTTAGATCAACCACTTCTTACTTGACTACTATGGAGATGGCCACAAGCAGTACTTGCCTATTTTTACCTATAGCAAACTGAGCCAGAGCTTGGCAATCTAGGCAGAGGCCAGCACAACAAGCTTGCGGCTGAAAATTCCCTGTAGTGCCTAGATGTCCCATCTTCTCTCCCCACACCCTGCATCCAAACCTGATGTTATTCCCACACATATCCCAGCTCTAACCTTAACTTCACGCTTCCAGACAACTGGCAGCATAAACTCACCAGTCGTTTCATCCTCCCTGAAGATTCCCATAGCCTGTTCTTCCCCCTGACCTTACACACACCCTCACATCCTACTTCCTCCTCACCTGTTGCTGGCACACGTCTAACACACAGAGTTGGTGACAGCTCAATTATTTCTGCAATTTTAATACATAGCAACATCACAATCTCCTCAGTTGAAACACACTTCCAACTATTGTTTGTTTTGTTGTTTGTTTGTTGTTTTTTTCTTTGGGGAGTTATGCCCACCTGGGTAGAAACAGCAATAGCAGAAATAAGCAAAAACTCCAATGAAAGCAGCTGGCTACTTCTTCACCTCCTGCACATACACAGAGGCTTGCCCACAGCCTGGAAAGGAGCTACTCTTGAGCAGCTGCAACATTGCAGCCACCTGAAACCTGTCAAAGTGGAAAGATGGAGGTAACTAAGCCTGGCAAATTTCATAAACATTTACATAGGACCTAATTTTGCTTACAATTCTTTTGTGTGTCTCAGTCTATCTTTTAGTCTTTACGATACCATCTGCCCACCTCTGTGCAGCTCAGAACTGCGACTTCAGGCCACATTGAATTAAACAGCTGCATTTTACTTTCAGAAGTGAAAATATTTTGGTTTTCAGATGATAGGCATAAGTCATCAGGGAATAGATGCATGAAATATATTTGCAGCTGATCACTCTTACGTTTTTAAGCGAGATCCTAGAGCACTCACTTCCCACATCTAACTTTTTCATCAGCAATAAAACCTCCCAGCCTACGCCATACACTCCCTCCACAGAGATACAACCTGACACATGAAAGAATGTGGGGAGTTTTCCTCAAGATTATAATTTTTGCGAGATTAAAATGTTGTCTTTTAAATTTACGAGTAATGAAAATTTGTTTTTGCAAGCATGAGTTTAAATACTTCTAAAAAATAAAAAAACCAAAGCGTGTTGATAACAAAACAACCAAAAGCATAAGATGTACATGCTTTAAACAAATGTACAGTACTCTAAGAGAAAAAAAAAAAGGATATAAAAATAAACCACAAAATTTAAAGGGACATACAAAATCAAGGGAAAGATTTCTCTCTCCTGTCAGCACTCAGTAAAGTTAGACTCATTCAAGTGAGGAAGAAATCATGACCTTTCTCTCTTAGGTTCAAAAGCACCTGGGTGCTGGCTTATCAACAGATCTATCCGCAGCTCTACAAACAATGCTCCCACCAAAGGTCAGTGCTTTTTGGAAGGGACAATTTTAGGCAGTAGTTGAAACTGAAGTCCAAGTCAGCTGTGCTATATCTCCCTAGGAGAAAGAGCAGACCAAAGCAGAAGCAGGCAGAATAACTGCTTTACAAGGTGCATAATGACAGGTAGCTTGACAAGCACCATACTGACTTTATAAAATGTTTCACACACACAAATTATGCAATGCAGCTAATAACACAACGGGGGTGGAAGGAGGCTGAAAAAGCAGAACACTGTTCATTCAGTCTGATGCCATGTTGTTCATATGTTACAGAAGCATCTGTCTGAGTTTTGACAACCTGCCAGTCCATCACTACCTAAAGCACGAGACTTGCTGTAGGCAATTTGACCTTTTTCTTCCTTTCCTACGCCCTCTTGCTTATTCCAAAGAATATAGGCTCCCCAGTAACAGCCTGTGATGTTTCTAAAGGCAGGCTGTAGTGTAGCATTATTTTGCATGTTGAGAAAGCCCACAGGCACACTCAGTATTTTATGTGCAGTTGCAACTAGTTTTCTGTTATCATGAAGAATAGCAATTGCAATTTTGTTATTCAGACATTTTTCAAACTTAGGACTGAAGTGACAGTGAGTCTAGAACTTCATCCAAAATAAATTCAATGAGCAGCTCAGGATAAGTAGGTTAAACTGAGTGTGAACTTTGGTCTTTTTTTTTATTTCCACTTGTTCATGTAGTTTTTGGTGATAAAAATAAAACTGTGCCTATAAATACAGGTCTTCATATGCCTTATTTTTCCACAAGTAGTGGTACCTAAGCAGTGGGAAAGACCAAGATACCTGTCTTTACCAAGTTCTTCAGTTGCTATTCAAAAGCAAGAGTTAGAAATGTGATGGGAGCTTCTTGAATTACAATACTTAAATATTAATTTGTAAATTACCCTTTATTTCTTCCTTTTTTTTTGAGTGGGAAGAGGAGAAAGAGATGGGGGATGTGCTTTCCACCTTTATTTTCTGTACAAACCAGATATCTACAACACATACCCACAACACTACCAAAACAACTAAAAAAAAAACCAAACCCACAAAAAACACACACACACACACAAAAAAAATCCCACAACATAAAGCCTTGCATCCTTTCCTCTCCATCTACTAGATCTATTTAGGCATTTGGTACATATTTTTCCCTGTTTTGCTGGCTTAAAACAAAAAAAAAAAGAGAAACAAAAGAACCACAACAATAACAAAAAAAGCCAACTAGCCATACAAAAAAAAAAAAAAAAAAAGAGGGAGTGATGGGTTCTTAAAAGTGTATAGCTTTGGATAGCCCATTTTTTTCTTCTTTCCAAGATAAGTTTCAGTTAAAATATCAGACTACAGCACTCTGAAATCCAGTGTTCAATCTGTTAACTGGGAGGGTGTACTGGATTTAGCTGGGGTGCAAGTAATTTTCTTCATGGCAGCCTATATGTGTTTTAGATCACTAACCAAAACAGTGTTGATTTAACACACCAACTTTTTTTATGTATTGTTGTGCAGTCCCAAGGCCTCTCTGCTTCTCACTCAGCCACCCCAGTGAGCAGGCTGGGGGTGGACAAGAGGGTGGGAATGAGCACAGCCCTGGGACAGCTGACTCCAACTGACCAGAGGGATGTTCCGGACCATATAACATCACGCTCAGTAAAACTGAAGGAGGTTTTCTAAAGTAGCTTTCACTTGGAGACTGGCTGGGCATTGGCCTGCTGGAGATGAGGGATTGCTTTTGCATCACTTGTTCTTCAGGGTGGTGAGGGGGGTCCTTTTTTATTTCACTTAAACTCTCTTTATCTTAACCTATAAGAGTTTTCCCCTTGCTTTTGCCCCTCAATTCTCACCCCCACCCCATTGGACAGGGGTTAAGCAAGTGGCTGGGGGTTTACCTTCCAGCTGGGGTCAGAGGGGCTTGCTAGATACCAGTTCTACTGGTCAGGAAAGACTGGAAGTGGGATGCATGTAAAATTTAATCACATACTCCTTTCAAATATCCAGAAAATAGCATTACTGACATACACTTGCATTTGAACTAGAAATTTAGCTCACCATTGGGCCTGATTAGGAGTTGCTTCTCAAATTAATGAGTCCCTTACAATTTATTTGGGTAGGTATGCATTAGAATGTGCCTACTCTATGCCGAGTACCTTTACAGCGATTTAAGGCAGAGTTTAAGTGCTTAGTGCCCTGAAATGTGTTAATATTTAGTCCCACACTCAACACCTGATTAGTGATTCACAGCAAGGTGAGTCAAAGCTCACTTTCAGAAGTCTATGTAATTCCTTTCTACTACTGCCCACACCATAACAGCAATAAAAGCACTTAATGTTTTCAACATAGATAACAGACTGCATCTAAAATAGGCTTTTAAAGAGCACAAGCAAAGGCAACTCATCCCCTGCTCACGTGACCTTTCCTCCAAAGTGTTTCTTGTATAGCTATATCCACCAGACTTAATGCTGATATACTTAGCCAAGTAAAACTTTTTCTAAATTCCTAAGAATTTCTCCAGACATTATTTGAACAGCAGACTAAGTGTTAAGCTCACAGTGTTGATTTCAGGAAAAAAAAAGGCTTTATTTTATACATGTTTGAAGCAAACTAACACAGAAAAACTTGCAGGTCTGAATATTAATGTCAGACATAATTATATGACACCATTGACGACAGAATTAGCTCAGATTGAGAGTATCCTATGCTCCCTGCTGCCTTGCACATTACACATTTTCACTAGGACCAGGCTGTCAAACAAAACACAGACTAACGATTTCTACCCTTTTGCACTCATTTTGCTCTATTCCAAGCAAGCACAGAGAATTATGAACCAAGCTGTGCCTCAGTCTAGACAAACCGTTCTGATTCACAAATCAAGGGTTTCTTCACGCAGTCATCCTACCATGGATTTTAAAAAGCTACAGAGTCATGCTTCTGTGATTGCAGACTACAGAATTTAGCTGAAATGCTATGCACCAGTTCACACAATAGTGAGAAGCAGGAGACAGGGCTTGTGCTTGAGCAGTATATGAATATCATACATACCGAGTACCTTACTGACGTACAAAATGACAAAAGAGATGCCACAGCAGTATGCTGCCTCTGAACACAGGGCACGAAGTTGGCCTCCAGTGTTTCATGGGGAAGCCCATACATTACGGCTATCCCAGAGCCAGCAAAAACACCAGAACTGCTATGGGAGAACCACACTGCACTAATTGTGTAGGCTCTAGGGACCGCAGCAAGGAAGAGGGAAGGTCGGGTAAAGTGCTTGCTGACACGTCAAGCTGGCAGTCACACTTACAGCATCAGAACCTCTTACCTACACACAGGAACCATTACTGACCTCACAGACACATTGGCACAGAATAAGTCTGCCAGTTCAGTCGCTTGCAGGATCAGAGCAACAGCCCTGTACAGTGGCTATTTACTGAAGAACAATCCCCAGAGAAAAACTGTCAGAATATTAACACAAAGGTTTGATTGCATTGCCACTGTTAACTAATCTGAAAGTAAGGTAATGACCTGTGAGGATGTTTCACTGCTTTTGATTTCTCAGTCCAAAAACTTCTCCCCACCCACTGGAAGAGAGCACAAGCACAGGGCAGGGTGAAAGATGCAAGACCTACAATTATGGGCCATTTACCAAAGTTACTTCCTTTTGCCTTTGGGTAGAAATATCCTAGGAGTTATAGTGTTATAATGATCCAGGTGGCAACTAACCCTTGCAAGGTAAAATTAGACAAAAACAGCTGCCTAGAAAAAAAAGGCATGAAGAGGTTTAAGGAAACCTTTTCTTCCAATACCTTACATATTGGAAGTTCAGGGACTTGGGAGTAAGTTTGTATCAATATAATGGCATTTTCTCTCTCATTTGCTTCTACAATAAAAGTAGAATAAAGAGCTGTGTTTACCATGTCAGAATATTCATGGCAACCTAACCATCAAATCCATTTATGCTGTTACAAATGTCATGATAAGTTAGAGTGATAACACCGCTTAACTAGAGCACACTAAGGTTTTACAACACCTGAGGATTTCTGTGGAAAGCAAAACTGCTAAAGTTTCCTGTGGCTCTTGTACAATGGGTCCTTCACTTCACTTCAGACAGTGAGATTCAGGCATTGGCACTTGCAGAGAGTTACACAGCAAGTCTGTGAAACTCACATCTCCATCTCCTCTACAGGTCTTCTCACATGCTCAGGAAACAGGAAGACACTATACCTTGGGCCTGGTAATCTCTTTTCTGGGGCTACACACTAGAAGTGTTAGACATACAATTGTAATCTTTCAGAACAGAAAGCTATCTAGGTGGATGACTACTGATGTAATGTGATTAATCAGTGTTTCCATGACACCAGTAAGAGAATAAAATACTCTGAGCGACACACTCAGTCTTTAATGCTTAGTTTAAATGATGTTGCTATTGATTAAGAGCAGACAGCAGTTCTTTCTTTTGCGTACATGGTGCACACCATAACAGGACCCTGCTTTTCACAGATACATCGCATTTAACATGAGATGCAAAAAATTAAACATGGAGTTTGAGAGGCACGAAAATGTAAAACAAAGCAGGAGACAGCTCAGCCAGTACTAATGAAGCAAGAAAGAACACAACATTGTGTACAAACTTCTCTAAGCAATTTCTACAGGCTTTATTTTTTCTACTCATGACCTGCCTTGTTATGAATGACAATTTCACATAACACACCAGATAACATTAAGCTTGGCCTTGAAAATATGACAACATTGTTAAGGAGTCTGTAATTTTCCTTAAGTAAGGCCCTACCGTGTCTTACAGACAGCAAGTGTTCATAGCTCACACTAGTGAACTTCAGCTTTGAGTATTTGGTAGGTGTCAGCAAACAGATTTTTAATGGCAAACATATTATTGGAATCAATGAGCTTGAAATCTCAGTGATGGCTACAGGTGAGGAGGCATGAGGTGGAAATGTGAATACACGTAAGAAAGAAGACACCAATTTTGTTAGTTATGCCAGTTCAAAGAAGAATATTTCAGAAGAAGGCAGGCACACATGAATAGCTCCGTGTAAATGTCATTCCAATGTGTAAGTCCAGAAAGAGGTCAAGTCCTAGTAGGCAAAAGCCTTGGTCATGTGCTGCCTTTTACTTGACACATTCTGCCACTGAAAACTTGGCCACTGTCACTCAGGGTCATGAAGGAAGTAAATAGCCACTAGCCCATGGAAAATTCAGTTACAATCAAGACTTTCCATATAAATAGTCAAAGTGCAATTTCAAGTGCAACTGGTGACTCTTTGCAAGAGCAGAAATCAATATGGGCTCTTTGCAAGAGCAGGTCTTCCTAACATGGCAGAACAATAGCAGTTATCAAACAAGTATTGTGCATGACTCTCAGATGTAGACTGCTGATGACAAATCATCACTCCACCAGAAGGCTAATTTAATTCACATCTAAAGATAAGTAATAATAAACATTAATCAAAATAGAGATGCCTTTAAACCACTGCATTGGAGAAACTCAGTTGCAATTTAAATACTGCTCTATCCACTCAAAAGCTAGAGAAAGTTCTCCATTTGCAGTTGACAAACCCTCTATCCAAAAAAAAAAGTACTTATCCTGTTTTTCTCCAGTCAGTGTTATTCTCCACACCAAGTTCAGGAGAATTTAAACAGACATCTATCTTATGCTGCATTCTATGTGGTACATCAGCCAAACTTTGTGATTCCAATTCATCTGCTACATGCTGCACTAAAGAAAAACAGAGCAAGGCTGGAAAAACTTATCTTGCCAAATAGAAGCAGAGCTCTATTATTGACCTGCCAGCTAGAGAGAATCCTGAATTCTGCTAGTCCTTCCACTCAGAGAAACTTGCTACTCAGCTGTAGCTAAATATCTTGCTGGCAGCACAAACGTTATTAAGTTCCAGTACTTGGCAAACTATTAGAGCACACAAAATTACTAATAAACTCATCAGTCTAAGATTATAAATAATGTTGCATCAGCCTTTGATAGCTTGAGATACAACATTATGATTTAATTACATTTTGAGGTTGATTTCTCCCCCTAAAATTCCCTACTGAAAAGGACCTGACCAAGAACTTAGCACAGAGTGCCCTGTAAATAATAAAAATAAAAAAAATGCATCCCTTCTCTTAAGAACCAGCTGGTTGGGGAGCTGTGTTTATTCCATTTCTTTTCACTTGCAAAAAATGGTAAAACTCCTGTACCTCCAGACTGAGCTAAACAGAGGTTCAACAGGAAGCAGTCACTGTTCTTGGTTCAAAGCACTTATTACACTGAAATGTGGGTCCATCTCTCCCCCTCTGCATGCCTCTGATCCTTCTTATTAGGGGTGTAGGCAATATCAGAGTGCTGAAAGATTATAAACAGATTTGGACTGTGCCACAGGCCAGTCCACTGGAATTAATAATGCTTCTCTGCCAGGCCCATAAACTGCCCAGCCCCCTGCAAATTAGTAGACAGGCAAGTCTGTGAAGAGTTTTCCACACCTCTTGTAACAGGCAGAGAGTCCAAGTTTAAATAACATACAAAGAAACACTGTTTCTAATATATACAGAAAGCCCACTCGTTAATTGTGTTTATTAGTTATTCTTCAAATGGCTTGAAGTCCAAACTTAAATTATTTTTCATTATTATGATTAGGTACTAGAGAATAACTCTGCTCAAATTTATTGGTATAAGTCAGAATTGCTCTGTTGCTTTAAGACTTGGATACTTTAAATGTTTAAAAGTATCATAAACACCAGTTGTCAAAGAGACAGCAAAAAGACTAAAGACCTGGATTCATTTGTGTTCAGTCCATCTAGTTCTCTCAGATCTCTTTCACCTACGTCCAAATTTAAATTCTTTTTGAAATATTTATATAGTTCTGGGATAGAAAAAAGTGCTATTAACACAAATATTGCAGACTGAATTTCTCTGTATTTTAAATACTGATTTACAATGGTCTTTCCAGTTCACAGTGAAGAATCTGTTTACACAGCAACATCAAACTCTCAATTAAAAAATACCTGGGAATAAGTCATAGAGGTAGCTCACTTAACTATGCCAGCGAGCAACTAGATAGATGTGATTATATTCCTGCAATTTCTCAAAAAAAAAAAAAAACAACACACACACAAAGTATCTCAACTCATGTTTACAGGGAAACATGTCATCTCTATTACACTCAGCATTGACATTACTAAGCAAACCAAAGAGGATACATTTCACCAATAGCGAAGGGCACAGAGAGAGGCTTCCGTCTCACCACCCTGCTACCAGGCTCACACTAGTGCCACAGCCTAACCTACAGCCCAGCCCTTCAAAAATATGTTGGTATATGTTATATGGGCAACATTCCACAGAAGCCCATGGAGTTACTTATGGTTGACTAGCTTGTACTATTTATTATGAAGCTGAGTCTGGAACGACAGAAGTGATATAGTTGCAAAAATTCAGAATCAAATCCTGCATGGTGCTATCAGCTATCTCTCAACTCTTTGTCATGCTGCAATTTATCACCAATTGTGATCTTTTCTCCCTGTACCTAGCTGTAGATCTCCCTGTGAAAAGAAAAAACTAGATCTTGCTATTCTTCTTCTAGACACTCATTCCACTTCATTTCCAAGCAGTTTCTTTCTTATCTTGAAATTCAGAAAGAATTAACTATTTTTCACAATTATACAGAAACCTCCAATAGACAGGAAAGTACTAAGTGTGGGAGGGGAAATTTCCACGGAAGTGCAACAAATCAGTCTAATACTCAAAACACATTTCCCTGCAAAGGTACTGAAGACTCCATCAGGACTTCTCTTCTGCACTTAAGATGACCTGCAGATTCCTTTCCTCCAGAAAAGGACAGAATTTTAGTTAAATGTTATTTAACTAGAATGTATTGCATAGCTCAAGGTATTTATTGTGCTTACACTTATAGAAAACACCTAACTAAGTTTTGCAGGATTTTTCTCAAATTCCTGCAGCAACCACTACAATTTATCATACAGCCACAGGATGCAGAAAAGCTCCTCTTATGTCCTGTAATTCTTCAGAGGGAATTCCTCTCAATCTCATGAAGAATTAGAAACCACAACACCTCAAAAGGAATTGTTAATGAACTAAAGTCATTCTCTCCATCCAAAAATACTATTTCCCTTATTTGCTCTCTCATTTGAAGAAAACAGCAGCAGCCTCAGCATGTTGCTGTCTTAGCTATATCATCTCTTTTTACAGTATTATCAACTGTGATCCAGTATTAACTTGCTTATAACCACCATTCAGTAACTCAGCTTTTATAAAAAACGAAAAGTAAAAAACAAAGCTACAGCAATTACTGCTAATGGATCCTTCTATCCATCTCTACCTTGAACTCAAAAGCAAAGCAAAGCACTAAAGAGAGAGATACTGCTATCATAGCTGGGGAAATACAGAGTCGGGCACCGGGCAGTTAAAGAACACTAGTCCAATTAGGGAAGTTTGAGTGTCAGGCTGTTGAATTCCCTATCATTTCCTGGCACCACTGCCTCTAATTAGGCCTTGGATTGATTACTGCCTTTGTTCTCCATTGACCTACCACTGGCTCTGACAGGGGTTGTATTTTCTCCTGTTAAAATTAGAAACCAAAGTTTGAGTGCCAGCAAGCATTAGACAGGCAACCAGGCTTCTTAAAATTGCAGAGCCTTTAGAGAAAAGATGTGTTTGTGACATTAACATACACTTCTTTCTTTAAAGAATACAGTAGAATAGAATTAGTCCTGGTCCAACAGTAAACTACAGTCAAGTTGAATTAAATTTTGCCACAGTATTTATATCCAGTACATTAAAAAATAAAAATAAAAAACCCAGACAAACACAGAGCAGAACTTACAAAACAAAAGCTACCTGATTCTTCTGTAACCCAGAATAAGAGAAAGATAAGTGAGAGAGGATGGAAGAAATTGCTGTTTGAGCATTTAATTTGTAAAATAGCAGCATCTAGATTGGAAAAAGTAATTTTAGACATATATGTAGCATATAAAGTTTTATGACAATCTAGGGCACTGTGGACATCCACAGAGCTAAAGTAGCAATGTAAAAATATGTTAAAGAAAGTAAAACCTGAGAGAATGTAACACAAACTCTATTTTTGCATTTATTGTTTTGTATTTCATATTTTGTTAATACTTAACAAGGCAACAGCTAAAGTGTCTGGCACTGCACAAAGACAGCTTTTTTCCATTGAGAACTTATAATCTTAGTATAGAGATAAAGGAGTCAAAGCAAAGAAAAGGTAAAAATTACTTCCAAGTAGTGCAGTTTGTTGAAGGCCACATGATTTGTCTGCAAGAAAGAGAATTCCAGCTTCCATACAGGTTAGCAACTATACACTGTGCTATATGGCATTTTGTCATTAAAACACAGGTCATGGGAATCAAACTATTCAGCTCCCTGTGACTGTGACAAGTCATTTCACTCCTCCATACCTTTGATCTCCAGTAACATATACCCCAGGGCAGAGGAAATGCTGAAGGATAGCTCATTAACACTTGTGAATTACTTGACTGCATTTTCAAAACTGAACTAATATATTTATTACTAGAGCTAAGTCTAGGTATTAAAAAAAGCCAATGCATTTTGAATAATTACACTATCTGAACAGGAGAAAATTCCTATTAAGTATGATTCTTACTGGTAGAAGGAGGCAGCTCAGAAAATATTAGAAACTAACAGCAATGAGAAAATAAGTGGTGGGGGTTTTCCCCTCTCAGCTTCTTCCCCAGCCTTTTCTCTTCCTGCCAGCCATGCTTGGTGAGCTTCCACAGCGCAGAACAGCAGACACCTAGGAAACCAGAACAACATTTGTGGAGTCTGCCAGCAAACCCAGCTGACTAGCCTCTAGAGGATTTGTCCAGGTAGAAAATGGGTGTCTAGCACCCATATTGATCTAATGCATCAGTGTTCTCACCACTGCAGGCAGGCCCATCTCCACAGAGAGAGGAAAATCATTGTTTGGGCTCATTTCTACCCTGCTTGTCCCTAGCTAGTATTTTGGCCCAAGAGACAGCTGCAATGAGTGAGCTTTAGAATTTGCTCTTTGGAATGGATGGGGTAAAATAAGCTCAGAATTACATGAATTCACAAGTGTTCTTCCTTGTTGTCTGGCAGCCAGGTCAGAGATTATTCCCACTTTATATTTTTAAATTGAGAATTAGAGATATGGGTTTATTTTTCACAAAGAGACTTCTGCAAAGAAACTCGGGGGCTTTTTGTAAGCTTGTCAAAATAGCAACAGCTCCAAAAAGGACTGAGGCGGAGTTCCTGGGTATATAGGGCAGAAGTGTTAACAAAAGGGCAGTGGATGATGCAAGAGAAAGAGCAATGTTTACTTTACTCCTAGGATTTCTTGAACTTGTTGAAGTACCTCTAACAGGTAGAAGCAGACCTGTATTTGCATTAAACACTGAAGTATGATCAGCAGTCATGGCCAGGAGACTTGCAACTACTTTTTCCCCACCACAACTGAACCACACAAGAAGGTGAATCAACGGCACAACGGCCACAAAAAGATGGAAATTCAATTTCTCTTCCTACCTACTCCCTGCATCAGTGGAACACCATGCACATCAGTAGAGAAATGTTAGCCTACAAGATCACAAGATCCACTTTAGGGTCTGAAGAGCTATAACAAAATTAAGTTTTGAAGCATAGCAAAGTGCCGAGGATACACTTTTGAGAAGTAGAGTGGTACCCCACAATAAACTCACAATCCAGAAAGAAACTCGTATTACCAGGATGTGTTATTTTGTGGATAAAACTTCTTTTAAGTAAGCCCCTTATAATGAAAATGCAGATGAGTCAAATCGCAGGGTGTTTTAGCAAAAGCCCTCATCTTTCACAGTACATGTCCCTCCATATTTTGAACACAAATTGCTAAGCCATTGATACTTCGCAGTGAACAACCCAGACTTCAGATAACAGCCTTGCTAAACACCAAGGGATAAGGCAGAAACTTTAAGTGACTGCAGGCTAAGAAGTGCTGCTGAATTTGTTATAATTGCAAGCACTCAGGCAAATATAAATTCACTCTGTAATGATGCAGTGTTTGACTTGTTAAGTAGGTATTCCTCTTCTCTCACAGGCACAGCATGGCAGTGGCAAAGAATACTGAACACCTAAGGCACATGTCTTAAAGGAACTTAATAGCTCACTGCCTGTGCTGACCAGACCTACAGATTTAAGAAGAGCCCCATACACTTGTCACACACTCTCCAAAAGGCAGATAGCTCTGCGGTAGACTGTTTTGCCATTTAGAAAAATCAGCTCAAGGCAGAAGGTCTCCATATTGCACAGCTGCAGAAAAGAAGTCTCCTGCCTTGGACTGACTGTTAAGCAGACAGACATCAGGACAGCCCAGCCCAAACACGTCTGTCTCAGCAATGTTAAATCACATCTTTACAGGCTACACAAGGGAATGCAGATGTGTCTGTAACATGCATTTACAGTTTTCAGGCACCTTTCCCCTTCTTATAGATTAAATACCATCTAATTGAAGAAATTCTATTTTTCACTGCAAGTAGGCACTTATGGCCACACATAAGTAGAGCATGAAACACTATATTTAGACTGTTACCACTGCATTTGTCCACTTACTGCATTGCCATACCAAGTTCACTGCCTTTAAATCAATTTTAAAGAGGAGGCATTCTTACCACCTATCAAGAAAAAAAAAAATAGGAATGCTAACAGATTTGTAGTAACTAAGACTGTAGCATTTGAAAGAGCTGGCTTTCCCCCTTCCTCCCAGTTAAAAGCACATTTTTTCATCACACAGTCATAAACTGGGGAGGGGGGGAATTCATTTGCCTGTGGCTATATGTAGTCAATGTTTACAAATAATGGCAGATGAGCAGTTCATGTCTTAATCACTCAGCTGGGTGTAGATATTTGGCTCCAGAAAACACAAATACCTCCAGACTGAAGGATAACATAGGTGAAATAAGGTCTGATTTACTGAGTAACATTGCATGTGTTGAGTCTTCGTTTTGCTAGTGCCCGGATTTTGGGGGAAGGGGTTGGTTTTGCCAAGTTAGTTGCCTAATAAGCCCACGACAAGGTCAGAAAAGTGCTGGCACAAAAGAGAGGGCAAGAATGTGCACTTGAGAGGGCAGGACTGCAGAAGCTAGGCAACAGGGATCCAGAGAGGCTATACAATCTCTGGCTTTGGAGATGCTCATAATTGCACTGCATAAGCCCCAGAACAAGCTGATCTAACACTACTTTGAGGAGGAGGCTGGACTAGGTAACTTCCAGGAGTCCCTTCCAATGTAAAATATCTACTATCAAGCCTGGCAGCATTCCAGCCCAGGGGAGCTGCACTAATGTACTACACAACTTTCTAATTCCACAGAATTGGTTCTGTGAGCTTGGTTTGAATTTTCCAACTGTGCTGACATTTGGCAAAAGAATGACTAAAAGGGTGATTGGGTACAAAACCAAAAATTATTGCTTTATTAGCCCTGTGTGTGTTTGTAAGCAGATCTACCCTTCCACTCATGCAGCCAGTTCAGCAAGCTGTGGTTTACCCTACAAAGATTTAATTATGCCACATCACCCCCATTCAGACAGCTTGTTCACATTATCACCTCTGATATTAGTTGAGAGGTGCTCTTTGATAACACCTGGTAGCCAGCGAGGTCTGCTGAGATACCCATGTATGCACCATTTGGTCCCATTTTGTTCAATGCTCAAAATTTTTGCTTACACATCTGCTTTTAAAACTGTATTTTCATTATTCTCTACCACCAAACAAAAGATGGTGCTAAGACTTGGCTAAATATCACTACAAAAGAAAGTCTACCACATAAAAGAAAAAATTTATGACAGCAATTCCAGTTGTAATTCTCAGTTCTTTTAATCCAGACTTAAAAAGCCCTGTTTATAGAACCAAAGCTTTTGCAGTTTACTAGAGGTTGTAAGGAATTCACAGCAACTCTGAAAAATCAAGTCAACAGATATTTTTCGGAATAACTTAGCCAAACTGAAAATTTACAAGACCTTTCACAGTAAGTTTCTTTCCTTGCTAATCAATAACAAGATTGAAATGAAGGAAAAGTAAAGTTTGATCCATTCTCTTTTACCAGCTCCTGTAGATCCTGGCTGTCAGGCAGCACAGCAAGCCATTTCCTTAGGGTTGGAGTTAATTGCTATAATCACATAGCCAGTAGAAATTCTATCCAGGTGAGTCATTAGTTAGGGAAAAGAAAATTGTCAAAAGAAAGCATAAAATGGAGTAGAGAGGTTAAAGTACCATAGAAGTATTTTAAAGGAAAGAGATGTACAGTACGTGTGCTGGTTACAGGAAGAGAAACAGCACTATATAAAGAAAGCTCAGGGCTGTAGCCAATCCGCAACTCCATGGTTTGGGTGCTCTAACAAGGCCCAGACCTTCAACATACAATGATGAAGAACAAACTCCACCACTGGTTCACCCAACACTTCACCCTCATTTTACACACTTTAATTTCATCAGAGTCACTAGTTTCCAGAATAAAAGCAAAGATGGTATCTAGTGCAGGATTTACAGTTTACAACAAAGTTATTTTCTAGTTAATTGTACATGCCTTGCAATATGTTTCCAGTGGATTTTCTACCTTAATTCCCATGCTTGTCTCCAACTCACTCACAGCATGCTGCTGGAGGTCTAACATAAAAAGAGTATTATAACAGAGCATGCAGGTCACCACAGATGGTTCAAATCAAAGGCAGCCTAACAAGCCATTACACAGACAAAGACACAGCACATCCACCAGTGCCCACGGCAAGAACAGTGTCTCCAAACCTACTTGCCTCAAGAGACATTGCAGCACTGACTCCCAGTCTCCGAACCCACAGACACTTGGCTGGCAGCCAGGAGCAAGAGCTACAGGAAGAGACTCCTTTCACCAAGCAAAGCAAGCACATACCTGTAGTCCAGCCATCCAGGAACAGTGGGGTCAGCTTGACACAAAGTTATTGCTCTGCATTACGTGTACCCAACATCAGTAGCACTTCAGAAAACTCTCTGCTGCCTACAGGGCTATGTAGCACTTTTATGAAGCTAAGCAACATATAGTGAACTCTGGTACGCACCACAAGAAACAAGATAAACAGCTCTGAGGAACTTGGCCAAAAATATCTACAGAAGAGGAGGCTGTTAGAGCAGTAACACACTCAGACTCTGTAACTGTGGATGAAAAAAATTTCTATTCTACCTTAAAAAGTTACTATTAACGCCTGCTGTCATGCTGGCTTTTACATTAAGTGATAACAAATTATATTTCTTGCTCTTGTTTTTCTCTGAAAGATGAAGCTTTCTCAGAAGGGATATTCACCCCTGAAATCACTCTATAGAATTGCAGCAAAGTATTAGCCTCCATTTCCCATTCACCTGGAAAACCTGCCAACAAGTCTGGATGACCAAGTACTCAGGTAGGTTGTTAACTGGTTGAAGGGAAGAAGCCAGAGAGTTGTGGTCAATGAGGCAGAGTCTAGCTGGACGCCTATATCTAGTGGAGTCCCTCAGGGGTCAGTACTACTCAATATATTCATCAATGACCTGGATCAGGGATGAGAGAGGGCTGTGAGCAAGTTTGCTGATGACACGAAACTTGGAGAAGTGGTCAACACACCAGAAGAGCTGTGCTGCCATACAGTGAGACCTAGACAGGCTAGAGAGCTGGGTGGGGAGTAATCTTATGATGTTCCACAAGGGCAAGTGTAGAGTTTTGCACCTGGGAAAGAACAACCCCACATGCCAGTGTAGGTTGCGAACTGACCTGTTGGAGAGCAGCGTAGGAGAAAGGGACCTGGGGGTCCTGGTGGACAGCAGGGTGACCATGAGCCAGCAATGTGCCCTCGTGGCCAAGAAGGCCAATGGCATCCTGGGGTGTATTAGAAGGGGAGTAGTTTTTAGGTCGAGAGAGGTCCTCCTGCCCCTCTACTCTGCCCTGGTGAGGCCACATCTGGAATATTGTGTCCAGTTCTGGGCCCCTCAGCTCAAGAGAGCCACGGAACTGCTGGAGAGAGTCCAGCGCAGAGCCACCGAGATGATGAAGGGAGGGGAACACCTCCGTTATGAGGAAAGATGGAAGGAGCTGGGTCTCTTTAGCTTGGAGAAGAAGAGGCTGAGGGGTGACCTCATTAATGTTTATAGATATGTAGAGGGTGAGTGTCAGGAGTACGGAGCCAGGCTCTTTTCAGTGATGTCCAATGACAGGACAAGGGGCAATGAGTACAAGCTGGAACACAGGAGTTCCACAAAAATATTAGTAAAAACTTTTTCACTGTGAGGGTGACAGAGCACGGGAACAGGCTGCCCAGGGAGGTTGCGGAGTCTCTGGAGACATTCAAAAGCCGCCTGGACACCTTCCTGTGTGACCTACTGTATGTGATCCTGCTTTGGCAGGGGGATTAGACTAGATGATCTCTCGAGGTCCCTTCCAACTCCTGACATTCTATGATTCTGTGAAGTAGCTTGAGGTGTGATTTCTGTCTACTGTTCTCAAGGTCTCGACCTGAGGCTCATGAGGGTTACAGAGAGGATCTAAATAAATGTTTGGAATACTAATGATGATGCTTATGTTTGGATTAGAAGGGATGTAAACAAAAAAAAGTTACATGCTTTTTTTTTTTTTGCTTGACAAGCATCATGACAGAAGCAGTTAAATCAATACAATCCTCAATGAAGAAGAGAAAAATCTAAAAACCGGTATTTTTTTTTTGCAGTTTAAACCTTGTGAATAATGACAGTAATAAAGAATCTATAAGGTTAGAGAGGGAGCACATTTGAAATGTAAAACAGTACAAGTTGTTACTTATAAATCCTAGACATATTCAAGACAAACTTCTTGAATAGTAGAAAAATGCATTCACATAAACGCTTATTTCCCCACTGAAAAGAAAGACATTGAATGATCTTCCAATTAATGTTTTGACTAATGAAATAACAAAAGCCCCCCTTTCTATTCTTTCATAGTTTAATAGTATTTGTAAGTTGTCAAGCCTTGCATCATTCATTTGATCTCTGAAAAGGCAGAGAAGCTGACAAAATACAAACTAAACATTAACAAATCTGACATGAACATTGGCAGGCTGCTAGGCACTCTTTCACAACACCAAACAGTCAAGGGCAATTAAATTATTCATAGATATGAACTGTCCAAGGTAGAAGGAAAGAAGAGAATTAATAAAAACTCTTAGGAAAAAAAAAAGAAACACATGAAAAAAACCCCACCCAATCAGTTGTTGTGGGTTTTTTGGCTTTTTTTTTCTTTTTTCAACCTAACAGCCAGCTTCTGGTACCAATCAGGGAATCAGAAGTCAAGGTCTTTCTAAAAGATGTCGTCATAACTGGGTAATTGTCATATATTCAGCTGCCATATTCCAATCCCTTTAAGACCAACAGCTTTGAAATGTAAAGTACAATTCCCTTTTTCCTCTTTGTACAGATTCAGAACAATCAGCACTGAGCCAGCATACAAGACCTGCTGCGGAATGAGATGGGGACCATTAGCAAGAAAGGAAGAAGCCCATTAGTTAAGCACACAAGCATGTAAGAAACCTGGACTCCATTTTACGCAATTAATTGGTTCACCAAGTTGTTCTGTGTCTCCTCAGCTGTTAAAACAGAAGAAGCATACATTTTACCTGGATCTGTACATGTACTTCAGTAATGTGCATATTGATGTGAATACTTGCAACTGTGTGAAGTGCTGTGACTTCCATGAGCATATAAGTATTACAAACCACTTGACTCTACCTCTAGGAGCATCTATCCTCTTCCATTGAGTGATCAAAAAAAAGTTTTCTTATGGAAACTTCTGTGAGGAAATTCTTGTGCCACATCACCAGCAAATAATAAAACTTTCTATGAAAAAACAGCAAGGCAGATAACAGACAGACATTCTGCCTGAGGGCAAAGTCTAAGACAGCAAGAAGCTGAGGGCTCCAAGAGTCAAGCAACCATTTGAGAGCTGCTGCAGCAGGGTGAGGCAGACAGCTGTGGACAGCCATCAACACCACAGCAGGGTGGCAGGACAGAACATGAATCCTCACCTCAGTTGCACCCAAACTCCCCGTCACATGTATTTAGTTGCTAGTGAAGGCAAACTTCAGCTAAGGTGCTTGTCAGTGTAATCCAGTAGGTAAGTTACACATGCATGGTAAGCCTTTCTGCCTCGACACACAGTGGGAACTTTCTGCTGCCTGTCAGAGGTTGCCATGTTATATCCTTGCAGTTAAGTCAATAGAGGTTCATTTCTCAGAGTCCTGAGTTGGACATATTGGCTGGAATTAAGAAGAAGTGAAAGCTTATCTGGATCTTTACATATATGCTAACTACCAAACATCAAGTTTTTTCCCCCCTTGCTGGCCAGAAATTCTACCCTGATCTAGAGATTTTCCCATCAAAGTTTAAAATTACCAGAGTTTCAGTTTCATTGACAAGTTATTCTAAATAATAGTCTCAAAGAAGTCCAAAAAAATACATATTGAAGAAAGGCAAAGAGTCCGATTCTTTTCATGCGTCAGTGACGTCCAGTGGTAACAAGGAAACAGCCACCACAACCTCTACTAAAACGACCACAACAAAATAAAATAATAAAAAAATCAAACCATGTTTATTATATTACATGTTTATTACATGTCTGGCCAAAGAACAGAATACATAAGAAACATGTCAGTTTAGGTTTCCAGAAGCCCTGAAAGCCCTTTTGTTTGATTTCAAAACACTGGGAGTTCTGCAGCCATTGCTATAGAAAGCATTGCAGAAAAGGAAATACACACACATACACCTATATGTGCATCAAGAGAGCAAACTCATACAAGCTGCACTGAAGCAATGAATCCTGTCCTCTCTATTTCACATGGAGGTGGGTAAATAATGGCACAACAGAGATTTCATTCATGCAGAGGTCTAGGGTATGCTGGGAAGTCTCAGTCTGACAATTTGCTGCAGATGCCTGCTTAGAGAGGCCATTTATCAGTGTCACCCATGCACATTACTACACATCACTTCCTCGGCAGCATGATTCCACACCAGCTTCCCACATAGCACACTCTGGTCCTTGATATTTCAGGCACAGAAATAGCCCTTATCTGGGCTTTAGCAGTGTGTGCTTATTGAAATGATTCTTATTATCCAAAATGCATGCATTTGGAACAGGAAAGGGGGAAAAAAAATATTTCCTTTGTTGAATAAAATAACAGCAAACTAAAAGAAATGACAATAGGTTCCTTCCCCTTCTCCCCCTCCTCTTTATACCACTGTTTAGCTCATTGCTTAAACAGCTAACACAAGTATTAACATCAGTAGAACTGACTCCTGGAGCATCTTGGATGTTTCATTTCTTGTTATACTTAAGTGGAATATTAAACAGGCAAGACAGTGGCAGACCAAAGTAGAAAGAAGTAACTCAGACTGACAAAGAAGGTAGGCAATTTAAAGCACTTCAGTCTGTAAAGTGCTTCATTTAGAGCTATCAGTGCTAATGCATTTGACTCTCATGTATAGCCCCCACCTTCAGCTTTCCTCTCACACCTTAAATCTTTTCTTTTCTGCTTTTAAAGTATTTGGAACATGTACTACTAAATACTGGACACTCTAAGGGCACACTATAATAATAGTACAGAATAGGTAAACCCTACACTACAAGAATTAAAATTAATTTGGAACTCAAACGTTTTTTTACTGTCAGATACAGGCACAGGGAAAGGAGAAACCAGGCTGAATTAACAACTACTGCTGATGCACTACAATCTATGTTATTTATTCGTTATGTTACGTGAAACTCTAAGTGCAGTCGTGCTGAGTCCCTGTTTTATACTAAGTCTCAAACTGACAGTCTGTGACTAGTAAACGAAAGAAAATTTAATTAGATGTAAGAAAGAAAAATCTGGTTACATCCTCAGGTCACAGGGTATACCACTATCTTAGTCTTTGGAAAATCTAGTTTCACAGTGAAAAAATACAGAAGCACATTAAACTGAAGGCAACTTTGGTTTAACTGCCTTGTATTCTGACTGCTTGCTAGGTTTGAGAGAGAAAAAATGAGAGATGAAAAGTTACTAGGATAGTTTTTTTAAAAGAAAAAAATAAAACCTACCCAAGAAAGGAAAGAAAAAAAGGAGAGATGTTATAAAATACCTCTAACAATTAAAAGACAATTGCAGTGAGGAAAGCAATTTTGAAAAGTTCTTTTTATTATTATTAGAGCTCTTATCAACAACTTGCAAGAACAAGATCCCAACTGTTCATTTAAAATGAGAAGGCATGTTGGTGAGCTGCCTGTCCCATCTCATAGGCCTCAAACAGCCTCCTTGCAGGAACACTGAAGCAGCAACTTTTCATGTTGATGGGATAGCATACCCGAAAGCTCCCTTAAGCCAATTTCTTCTCTTACCCACACCACCCACCATGATGTCTCCCACTTCTAGATCTAAACAGATATCCACAGAATTTGTCAAATCCATTACACAAAAATGGATTTGGCATACAGGAGAAAAAAAAAAAAAAGTCTTGTTAGGCATGCTAAAAGAGCAGCTCTGGATTTAGGCTTACCACCCATGCTGCAGAACTGCTTACAAAACCATCACTAATGGCCTTCCAGCTACTCATCATTTCCCTATGTTCAGTCTGCCCAGCCAGCCAGCTATGCCTTTCTAACAAATACCATTTTAATTGCATCTCCTACTTTGTTAGCCTTCTCGACCTCCAGTAAAAGCCATCTATGGTCTAACAATCTCTTAAATCTGACACTCACACCGCCTGGCACACTTGTACACCTTCCTGCTAGGCTCACATGTATGCAGGCTTATTGTCAAGAATTCCCATTAGGAATCTTAACGAGGATGAGCTGAAATGACAGCTTTAGGACTAGTGGGGAAAGAAAAGGGGGGGAGGGAGTGAAAAGGGAGAGGTGAACAGGAAAGAATATGTATGTGTATTGCAAATGTCCCCTGTCACTAAAGACTTCATTGTGCCTTCCCAGTGCCAGGGCTTCTCCAGTCCTAACACCTCCCTCTGAGCAACAAATGCCAGCCACACAGCCTCGGCCACCATTAACTCTTCCTGTGGGAAAACTGCCAGCAATTTCAGCAATATTAACCCTGGGAATACTAACATGATTTAGAGGACTTGTTAAATTTTAATGATACCATTAGAAAAGAGGAAAACACAAGAGTCACAATTCCCAGTTTGGTGCATTTGGCTGCCAAATAGGATATTAATGTTTTTCTTTGCCTGGCACTACTAAATGAGCAGTGAAACTAATAGAGAAATGAAGAGTAATGAGTTCTATTCTTGCTGTTCAGTGCCTGCTTAAAGCCAAGACTGCCTTATTGCCCACTAGGTTTTCTGCTGGAGTTCATCAGGTGGATGGAGTAAACAGGTAATTCTTTCAGCATTTGGCACTTAGCAGGTCAGAGGTTAATTTAGCTAACAAGCACTGAAAAATAAAGCTGTCCAATTGAAATAGTAGCACACAATCTTCCAGGCTATCAGTTAGAAGGCAGAAGCCTACCATTCTGAACAACTTTGGCATAATCAAGCCCAAATTTGGCTTTGGTAAAACAAGAGTTTGCACGAGTGACTCTTACAGGAGCCAGGACAGAAACACACAAAGGCCGAGTTCTACCCTACTTTTAACAAAGGGCTCCAGAGCAACCATCATCTTCAGCACTGCAGGAACCTCTGTCATATATTCAGGTACACCTGTGACAAAAGAAACGGGCAATTCCCAACAGAACCATACAGCAGCCAACAGGAATTGCAGGGCTATATTCCTGAACCCTTATTTATCTTCAGTTAATTATGAGGGCAGGAGAGAAAGAAGGAATGAAACACACACAACTTAGGGAAAATTCCACTGCTGAGGCGAGTGTGGTCAGGGAGTTCTGAACAAAGCTAAAATCTCCAAAACACTGTGAATTTTCACTTTCTTCAAAAAAAGAAAATATTTACTGTGGTAGATGTCAAAGTGTCCTTTCATTCGTTCTTCCCCAAACATTTGTGAGTAGCGTTTTGTTCCCATGCAAGGAATAGAGAAGCTGTTGAGAATTCTCAGATGCAAATAAATGATCATGTCAAAGCATTTATGATTTAGGGGACATGATGAAATAGAAGTTAGGAGAGGTTTATTATTAATAGATCACAGAAAATCCACAGGTCAAAAACCCATTTGTTAAAACAAATCCATATAAAGCAAGATCCACTTGAAAGTGATCTGGAAACCAAAACACTTGGACCATATTCCAAATTTAAGATTTTCCTACTGATGCTAGAGCTGAATGGATGCTCTGCATCAGTTGTATTGCACTGCATACAGAGATCCTATCTCCAGCACACACGGTTCCTCCAACACACATCACCCACAAGAAACTTCACATGTTTTCCAGAGCCACACTCAGGTTTAAATCCTGCAAGCCAAAGATCAACTTTTTATTCTAGTTTAAAAAAAAAACTTAAACCCACACCCAAACACTTTACACTTTTCCTGATGATCATGAGATCACTGAAAAAGCCCATTAGCCAGCCACTAACAAAGCAGATACCATAGGGCCTGTAAGTTCTCTTACTTGTAGGGCAAGAAGCGAGCAGACTCAGCCCAACTTCATTTAACAGAAAGGCACTACGACTTAAATACACAATACAAAATTCTTATACTAGAACAGCATTGTTTGTGAATCTAGACATGTTCAGTTCCTTCTAGTGAGAGGGAAGTCTTTTGTTTTCATCATGAACTGTAAGCTAAGTACAATTTAATACTCTGTCAGTTCCCTCAGGTCTCAAACAGAATTTCCTTGGCAATGTTTGGGGGTTTTTAAATAATAGAAAAAAACACCTCCTTTACACAAAGACTGAATAGAGTTTCAGAGGAAGGCTGAAGAGAAACCAGTTTGAAGGCTTCTTCAGACTGTAATCTTTTACTGCCCTCCCAGTAAACAGCAAATATTTTATATATTGTAAAAAATGCAAAAATCAACCTTAGACTGTATGATTTAATAGTACAGATTAAAGAGAATAGCAAGTCTTTGTGACAACTAAAAGTAAACACAATTGAAGATGTAAATAAATTTTAAGAAGTACACCAATACTGGTATGGTAAGCAGCTTTTAATAGCCCTGCTATGCTGTATTATTTCAAATAAAATAAATTGAAATCTGATACCACAACAATAACTCCTAGCTGCAATCTGGCACACTAATTTCTTAAAACTGATTTTTTTTTGTATAACTGGTATCATATTTTCCTTTCTCTTTCGTAAAGCAATTAAAAACAACGTCCCATATATTCTGCAGTAGTTACAGCTGAGGTTACAGTTGGATACATTGTGCTGCTCTCATCAGTACCCTTCTCAGAAATCACTGGTTCCTCACATCTGCTGTTGTAATAGCACATCCAGTCACTCCCTGACCTTTCAGTCAAAAGGATCTGAGTTCAGAAAGCAGTGCTATTGAAAGTGTTTGAACATCTATCATTTTGATAAGAGCTAAGGCAGGGAGCAACCACCACGTATTCACACAGGAGACCTGCAAGGATGTTAACTTAGTGTTCATACTGAGAGGAGAAAGAAAAAGCACCTTGGGAAGCCCCCAAGGGGCCAAGATGTCTTAGCCCTGCTCAGCCCAAGCAGCACACCTGACTGCTGCTTGAACACATGCAAGTGCTCCTTGGTTAGAGGTATGTGATTGCTAGAGCTGTGGCCTATATGAAATCTTGCTGGTTTTGCAGAAGTCAGAATCCCCTCACTAGGGTCAATTTCATGTAAGTCAATAGAAGGACAAGGTTAAGATCTGGAGCTCTTCTCTCTCTCCCCCTCTCGGGTGTTTTTATAAGTAATCAGCAACAGCTCATGTTATACAAGGAAAGGAGTTTTCAATATTTGACATTTCTTGCAGGATCTGTTGAACAGCCTCTACCCCAAGATCAGAACAATCCAGTCAATGTCTCCCTGCTTTATGAAGTGATGTGTTGGTCTGTGCTTCCACTTGCAGAAACCTCAAGAAACACTCTTATCAAAACATTGCTACACTCTACTGCACTATCATCTAAAGTGACGAGTGGAGAGAAAAAAAAGCATAAGCAAATGCATATTCTGGTTGTAGATGCTACAAGATATTAAAACTGTACCAAGAAAGTTTCCAATTATATATTTTGGGTTTCAAAACTAGAGATCTACACACAGTCCTTAAGAGCTTCACACAGTCTTTAGCAGCTTCATTAGGCTCTCCTAGGTTTTGGGCTTGTTTACAAATCCTGGCTTAATGTAGAAAGGTTGCATAGAAGAAGATGGAAAATAAAATTAGATAACATGTCACTGGTGGTTTGAGTTCCATAATCCTACGAATAAGTATGCAACCATGACAGGATCATCTAAAGCAGTCTTGCTGCAGTGACCATCTCGTGTTAACAGAAACTCTGATGAAACTCTCTATGTCTTTCAAATGTGCAAGCCAAAGCTTCCAAAGAAAAGTAGCATTTCAATGTGTGACTGCAGCAGACTGCTTGCAGTTATTACTTTACCACTACTTTCTAGAAGAACAATAACGTAATTAATTGCTGTGACTTCCACGAGTGTCACAGTGCAACCAAAATTTGGTCCAATAATAGGAAAGATCTTTCTGTTCTTGGGA
Source organism: Apaloderma vittatum (assembly GCF_000703405.1). Classification (NCBI taxonomy): domain Eukaryota; kingdom Metazoa; phylum Chordata; class Aves; order Trogoniformes; family Trogonidae; genus Apaloderma; species Apaloderma vittatum. The sequence goes on from NW_009719853.1 coordinate 56,198, forward strand.
TACTACTTCATTTCTCAGTGTGTTATGACATACTACAGCTTGCTGAATTCAAAGTAAACATGCAATCTGCTTTTCTGCAATAAGGGATAGTTCCTGAATTGTAGCTCCAGGAACAGATAACATGGAGCAAGAATTGTTTATCCAGTGGCAGCAGGGAAGCCCATATGCTTGTATTCCTTGCATTTTATTAATATGCATGCTTCTCAATCTACAGCGTGACAGTTTGGTAAGATCTAAGCTAGCAATTTAGCTTAGAACATCTCACACTTCTGACATGCAGACCACATGTCACAAAATTGTGCAGTTCCTACTACATCATTATGTACAGTATGACAGTCAAGTTTATTGCAGTGGCTGGCTGCAAGTTCAGTGCTTGGAAGCACCCCAATTATATGATGTCAAAGGCTACATGCTGCTGATGTGGCAAAACTGCAATGTCTTTCAACTCTACATACACAGCACTGCAACATTCTAATAATCTGCTGACACAGGCATGAATCCCATTACGTACCAACGGTCTGTACTGGTAACGTGCGAGTTTAACCGTCAGGAGAAATCAGCATAGCCTACCTTTCTTCCTCCTCCCTTTTCAAATCTATACACCAAAGCCCTATGCATGTTATATAAGATTGCTATGCATATTTCAACATTTACTTCTAGGAAAACAATAAGACCATCTGAAGACACAAGGCGATTTGAAAGATTAGCATAGTGTTCATGGAATGTATAAAGCACCTTGAATGAACTTTGTCGCTTAATAGCTCAGAATGAAGAGACCAACTATAGACTGAGCATTAACTGAGTATTTCTGATCACAATGTTTTCAGATACACAGCCTAGTCTCTTAAAAAAGAGCCTCACAAAGCAGTTTGTCAAAGATTTGTAATCTCTAGAGATTTACTTTAGATAAAACATCAGCGCTTCCCCCTACAACAGGTCTGTCTATGGTCTAAAAATATTTTCTGATATGACAAATGCCATAGTCTCAATCCACAGTTCTCTCTATATATATATTCACAGGCTTGTTCCTAATTTCCAGGGTACTCAGCAATGGCAAGCCTTTTCGATCCCATGGAGAAAGCTGCAGAGTTAGTTTTGAAAGCTTCCTAAAAAGCTGCCTTGAATATACAGCATCTTCAGCCTTGCCTCAAAGACATCGGCAAGCTTGAAATAAACGTTTATATTATTTCACATGTTGGCACTGTGGATTGCAGCAGCAAGACTTCTAGCTACTCCTAGAAAAGGGTTTACATTAATTCATCAGAGGTGAAGGCATATCCATTTTTCTTCTCTGGACCTCTATTAGGAGCTGTAATTTCAGGGCAAGTGAAATATCATGTGATTTCCCAGCTTGCCAGGAAACATACAATTGTAAGAAGATTCACAGATGAGTTATGCTAAATGTTTGGTATTGTGACCTGTGATGCAACACAAAAGAATGGTTGCTGTTGCCTAAACTTTAATGGAGTTAATCCTTCCAAATGCTGACAAATTACTGCCTCAGGCCATTTAAAATCACATTTCTAATGCAATAATCCCATCTGCATTACAATGAGTTGGGATGAAATGATTAGGTGCCTGAGATTTTTTGCACAGTGAATTAAGTCACCATACAGACTGGCCGTGCTTGTTCACAAATTAAAGGTCTGGACAGAAGTGAAATTCCATTATTCTGCCACTTACTAGGCTTTGAGGAAGGGTTCATTACTGTTCTATCTCTACTGGGAATCTTTCTAAAGTAGCTACAAACTAACAGGAACCTATTTTTCATTAGATCAATTTCAGGACTTCATTATTAATAAATATTAGTCTTTAACTACTCAACATCCCTGAAATAGAAAAGGCTAATTCAACAACATGCAAGCAAAAAAAAAAAAGTCAGTAAACTTGTGAAAAAAAAAAGAAAGAAAAACTTACCCTGAATGTAAGTCCTTTCTTCTCTACACAGACATACTGTGCTGAACCAGAATTTACCCAGACTTTTAAACTAGGTATAGCCCAACATATAAACCACCCAACATCAGTGTTATCCATCTCCAGCATTTAAAATAGCATCCTTTACTTTCTAATCCAACCACAACATGCTTAAGCACTCATGCCTACAAATTCAAACTATCTCTTGGTTTAAATGCTGTATTTGAGATTTTTGGAATCCCATACTGACAAACGTATAATCACCAGCTTGAGACTATTCTTATCAGCATTCAGTTGATCATTTACACACAATATAATCTGATACACAAATATAGCAACTTTTTAATTAAACTTAATGATTTTTTTTGTCAGATGCCTGCAAGACTAGTGTTTCATTAAAGACTGAGGATATCAACTCAGGACAACTGTATTTCACACAAAATCAGAGGATTTTGAGGGAGAATGCCATAAACATTTACATTAGAACTTTGATGCCCTTCTAAAAACATAGCCTAAGAAAAAATTAGAAAACCACTATTAGTAATTTCTGAGACAATCCTTATCATCACACAAATGTTTGACACTAACAGAAACCTCACAAACAATGGCTACCAAACACACCAAGATTCTCTCAGTTCCAAATTGCAATGTGTAACTATAACAACCACCTGCACCAGTCATTTCCCATGGGCATGCTTCACATGGGGGTTACAGGAAGATTTGATTCTCAACACAAAACCCCTATTATATACATAATTGCTATGCATCATTAAGTCATATATATCACAAGAGGAAAAAAAGTTTTTAGAATTTTTCCATTTTCTTTTCATAATTGCAAGGGAATCTGGCATTTTAAATAGTTAGAGTAAAGTAGCACAGCTATAATTATACATTCCTCACCCTTGTGCCTCACCAAGAAAAAAACCCAGCCCAAATCCCAAATTTGCATCCTGTTTACGTATTAGAAGAGAATACTTCTATTTGAAACTGAAAGCTCAACACTTCAACACTAACAATGAGCTAGTCAGAAGCAGTTTGCTCCAGGTTAAGTGTGGCTTTTTCCTCTATCAGATGAAAAGCTTCAGTACAGAGCTTCACACATAAAGCTTGGTCTGTTTATGTAGCAATTAAGTCCGCTATTACACTTTGCAGGTATACACAAACCTTGACATGATTGCATACTGTAGAAAATAGGGTAGGTTCACATTCAGATAGGTTACTGCAGATTCCAATATCTGCTAGATACATGTCAAAACACAGATACCCTCACATTCTGCTTGTTCTACAACACACAATAACATAGATTATACGTATTTCTGAATACAATATAAATGTGAAACAGGTGCCACAGACTATATTTATAATGCTAATGAAATTTCTAGGCTGTCTTCAAAAGCACCAGCAAAAATTGTGACAGTCAGCTAGATCTTCTAGTCAGCTAGAAGATGGCTGATACATTTTAAATGCTTAATTTAATTACAGAATTGCATCTAGTCCAAGCCTGCTGCCAGAGCAGGTTCACCTAAAGCAGGTTGCACAGGGTGGCATCCGGGCAGGTTTTGAACATCTCCAGAGACTGAGACTTCACCAGCTCTCTGCACAGCCTCTTCCAGTGGTCTGTCACTCTTGAAGTAAAAAGGTTCCTCCTCGTGTTTAGATGGAACTTCCTATGTTCAAGTTTGTGCCCATTACCTCTTGTCCTGTCACTGGGCACCACTGAAAAAAAGGCTCGCTCCATCCTCCTGACGCCCATCCTTTAAGTCTTTATAAGCATTGATAATATTCTCGCCTCCATCTTCTGCAGACTAAAAAGCCACAATTCCTTCAGCCCTTCTTCATAAAAGTTATGTTCTAGTCCTCTAATCATGGGTAGCGCTTTTCTGTACCCTCTCCAGCAGTCCTTCTTGAACCAGTGAGCCCAGAACATAGTACTCCAGATGTGGCCTCACCAGGGCAGAGCAGAGGGGGAGGATGACATCTCTCAGCCTGCTGGCCACTCTTCTCAATGCACATCAGGATACCATTGGCCTTCTTAGCCACAAGGGCACATTGATGGCACATGGTCATCCTGTTGTCCACCAGGCCTCCCAGGTCTTTTTCCACAGAGCTGCTTCCCAGCAGCTCAGCCCCTAACCTGTACTCATACATAGGGTTATTCCTCCCTAGATGCAGTACCCTATACTTGCCCTTGTTGAATTTCATAAGGTTTCTCTTTGCCCACCTCTCAAGCCTGTCCAGGTCATGCTGGATGGCAGCACAGTCTTCTGGTGTATTAGCCACCCGTCCCAGTTTCATGTCATCAGCAAACTTGCTGTGAGTGTACTCTATATCTTCCTCCAGTCATTGATGAATATATTGAACAGGACTGGACTCAGTTCTTGCCCGTGGGGAACACTGCTGCTTACAGAACTCCAACTAGATTTGACTCTGAGTCTCTAATCACAACCTCTGAGCTCTACCTTCCAGCCAATTTTCAATCCATCACACTGTCCATTCATCTAACCCACACTTCCTAAGCTTGCCTACTAGGATGCTGTGGGAGACGGTGTAAGAAGTAAAAACACAGAGGTAAGGGAGCTAAAGCCAGAGAAATAAGGCGTACTACGAGTGTGAATAAAGATTGGCCCGTACATCACCATGAGCTAAACTATGCAAACAACAGAACAAATAATAGCAACACAAGAGTAACATCTCAGGAAGGCTAGGGTGGGCAAGGACTACTACTGTTACAAGAGAAGCTTCTGCGCAGCTTTACATGACTGCAAAATCTGTCAATTTCTATTTAACACTGTGTGAGGGACAGAAAGCTCCAACATTTGTTTTATCCTCCCTCCACGCCCAATCTCAGTTATTCTGATGATTCCTGTATCTGTATCAGTAATTTCCCACTAGATCCACAGTTGGCAATCACTGCCAAATCATGCAACCTGAAATTCATGATGATTTTGGTACGGGGCCACTTTCCAGGAAATCAACCACATATTAACATCATTAAATTGACTATTTATTTTGGTAGTTCCACCTTTCCTTTTCCATGAATAATTCAGCTAAGACAGCTCTTGAGACAGACTAACAACCAGCCCTAGAGTCTTTTGTTCAAGGGAGCAGCAACTCCCTCTCAAATAGCACATAAATAAATTACAGAAAGTAAAACGCAACAGCAATACCAGGGACCTTTTCTCAGCAGTCGGCTCTTTTCCATGATGCTACTAATGAAAACTCTTTGAAGTGGAAGAGTAAATATTATCATTTGATAGTACCTGGACCCAACAGGGCAAACAAAATTGCATTGTATTACATTCTTGGAGCTGCAGACCCATTCACAATATAACATTCACAGGGTTGCTGTGGAGGAACCCAGTGCTTACTATTTTGATAGCACGGGGTCAGCCAAGGGCAGCTGGTCACTCTTTCAGGGCAGTTCACCTTAATGTTTATATGCACAACAAACGAGGAAATCAAAAAAACAACACAACCCAATGCCAAATAAAACAAAACCAAGGAATTTCAGAATATGCCTTTGGAGGTACCAGATTCCCCAAAAGAGTCAAAAAGCACATTTCCAAATCTGCCCACAGTCATTCAGCTCTTAAAACTTGAGACGAGGTTTCAGAAATGCTTGCATGCTCTTTATGCAGGATTATTCAACCTAACATCCAGAGTCCAGCAGCTTCAGCTATTTTTAGGTCTTTTACAAAAACTAAATATAAAAACCCCACACTTAAAAATCTAGCACTTCTCTGTCAGAGAGGAGCACTACCAAGTTTTCCTTGTGTTAGTGACACCCAGGAGAACTGGATTCAAAACCATGGTCTACCACAGCCTTCCTTGGTAAACTCTGGGCTCACACAGCATTTCAATGCCTTAACTGAACCTGGGGCTAGAGAAGGGTCTCTCCTGCACCTGGCCCTGCAATGGAAGTACAAATCAGAGCATACACACTCTATCCCTAAGCTGGCTGCCAAGTTTAAAGATATTTTGTAAATTCATCCTGTAGGGATCAAGGGCAGCAAAAGGTGACGGGACCAATGACTCCCTTGTGGCATTCCCACCCTTGACTGCCCCTCATTGGGAACAAGAACAAGTATATAGGACATAACACCACCACAGTCAATACAACGAAAGAGGGAAGCAAGGAGAGAGCTTGAGGGACTGTGACAGATGCCCTTAGGAGACAGAGGCACTCTGCTCCACATGAAGCGGGAGGAGGGGATGGGAAAAGGGAACACGACCAAGAACGGGCGAACCCAAAATA
>NW_009719854.1:0-9301 GCF_000703405.1 Apaloderma vittatum
GAGGCAAAAACGTTGTTGAGTATTTCAGCCTCCTCCACATCCCCAGTAACCAGGGGACCTGTATCCTTCCGGAGAGGCCCCACATTCTCTCTCGCTTCTCTTTTTCCTCTTATCTAACTGTAAAATCCTTTTTGATTATTTCTAATATTTCTGGCCAGATTTGACTCTGTCAGGGCCTTAGCTTTTCTAACCTGGCCTCTGATTACACAAGCAACTTCCTTGTAATCATCTCAGGTTACCAGTCCCTGCTTGCACGCTTTCTGAGTTACCCTTTTGTACTTGATATTTACCAGGAGTTCTTTATTTATCCATATAGGTCTCCTGGTCTCTTTGCGTGATTTCTTCCTTCTAGGGATGCAGTGCCTTTGAGCTTGGAGGAGATGATCCTTGAAAGTCAACCAGCTTTCTTGGGCTCCCAGTCCTTCCAGGACTTTATCCCACAGTACTCTACCAAGGAGGTTCCTGAAGAGGTGAAAGTCAGCTCTTCTGAAATCAAGGGTTTCAAGCTTGCTGAGCTTCCCCCTCTTAGCTTCCCTTAGGATCTCAAACTCCACCATCTCATGGTCACTGCAGCCAAGGCTACCCACAAGTGTAGCATTTCCCACCAGCCCCTCCCTATTGATGAGATGGAGGTCCAACATGGCACCTCTCCTTGTTGGTTCTTCTATCACTTGGAGAAGGAAGTTGTCATCGATGCATTCCAGGAATCTCCTGGATTGCTTGTTCCCCACCGTGTTGTTCTTCCAATTGATATCTGGGTGATTAAAATTTCCCCCATGAGGACCATGGCTTGTGAACGAGCAGCAACTCCTATCTGCTTATGAAGGGCCTCATCCACTTGATCCTCTTGGTTGGGTGGTCTGTAGCACACTAAAGTCTTCTCCTCTTCCTTTGACCCTGGTCCACAGACACTCAGTTCTTTCATCATCACTTGCCAGGTGGAGCTCCATGCATTCTAGCCTTTTATGGACATAGAGGGTAATACCCCCTCCTTGTTTCCCCTGCCTGTCCTTCCTGAACAGTTTATACCCCTTTAGTTCAACACACCAATCGCAGGAGTTGTTCCACCATGTCTCTGTGATGCCGATCAGGTCGTAGTGCTGCAGACTCACAAGCACCTCTAGCTCCTCTTGGTTATTACCCAAGCTGCGGGCATTCGTATAAAGGCGTTTGAGCCGGGCCTCAGATAAGGTACCAGGATCCCCCAACAAAGTACTATTGCACCGCATCTTTTCCAGTGACTCTGCTTCTGATGTTGCTACATGTATCCCAGGGTCGTTTTCATTTGATGTGATTGTTACCCCTTCCCCCTTCATATCTAGTTTAAAGCACGTTCTATGAGCGCTGCCAGCTCATGACTGAAGATCCTTTTTCCCCGTGGCGCCATTATGCACACAGTTTATTTTCAGGACAGATGCATGGGACAAAGGCTTTCCATTTGCCTGTTGTAGACTGTGCTGTCGAGGTAACACTTTTGTTTCACATTTTGTCTGTTTCACCACCTCTATTCACTGCAGCATTAGATGATGTGTTCAATTTGCCCTCCCATCAAGATTTTAAACCTAATCCAGTTCTGCTTTGCAGATTGGCAAATGTCCATTGTTTTTTACATTAAATCTGGATTTTCCAAGAGTCTATAGGCCTCAAGGAAAGCAGAGCAGAACTTTCTCTTTTCTTATTTGGCCTGCTCCTTCTTCTGTTAGCAGCCTTCTTACTTGTGTAATGTGACCATCAGGCTCTTGTGACATCTGCTGAAGTGAATGTTGATTTATGGCAGACTTACTTTAGGAATAATTTTTCAGGGAAATGGATTGGCATTGCAAATGATTAATGCTAGAAAACCTGCAGGTATTAAAAAATTGCTGTAATTATTTGTAATAGAGATTCAGGATGCCCATTCACCACCTGCCTTAATAGGCTCAGAAAGACTTCACTAGGTTGACAGACAGCATGGAACTATTTCACAGGACCATAAACCAGCCATTCTTTGGGAAAATATGCAAAATTAATATCTTTCTCCCAAATCTCTCGAGTATAATCAGATTGTCATAGTAAAAGACAAAATGAAATTTTCCCTGGATGGCAAAACCAATTCGTAACAGACAGTCTTTGTCCCTGTTGAGCAGCTATTTTGGACAGAAAAAAATGGCATTTAACACTAATAAAAATCTTCACAGTTTCCTATATAATATGTTTGTCTGAACATGACAGACCAGTGGGTTCAAAGTGTTATCCTCTTCCAGAGTCTTTTTGGCTTGTGTAATTTTCTATTAGTGAATTATGCAAAGACTTATTTACACTGAATTTGGGTGATCTCCATCAGGTCATTTTTAACCACGATTTTTGTTCCTTACTTGTTTTCTGGCCTCAGCAGCACTACACCAGGTTATATTGGTTCAAGATCATGCATTCGCAGTTTGACAGGATTTTGGTCATGAATCCTGGCCAACTGATGCCTTAAAATAAAGCTTTAAGTTAAAAAATATCCCAGGACCTGGGATGGTGTGGCCACTGCAGCTGAATGAACTGCATTTTCCTCTACTGGTGGATCAGCAGGTGCTGGATGAGGCTGCGCTCTTCTTAGATACTAGCATAAACCCCACCACATTGTTTTCCTTTGTATATGTTCTAATTTTACTTGTAAATGTAAATTTCTTTATTCTATTCTGTATTCTTTATTACCTATAAACTCATCTCTAACTTCTTCCCAAGGCAGGCTCTTGCACTTGCATCTGTTACTACCAGGGCGTACAGGCTACTGTGAATGCAAGGGGGCACGGGTGCATACTCTGACACCTGAAGAGCCTTCATGGCAGGGAACACCCAGAGAATCTCACACTGACCCTGCATATAGTGTCCTTGAGGAACCATGGGGAGCTTCTCCCTGGGAGTTGTTTAGAATGGTTGAGCATCATGGCATGTGCCAAGCTATGGGATCCGCATTGCTGGAGACACAAAATCAAAGCTCAGCACAACACAGCTGTGAACAGCCTGGTCTGGATTTGCAGTTGGCCCTGCTCTCAACAGGACGCTACTTTAGATGCCATCAGAATTCCATTCCAGCCTATTTCTCCCTCTCCCTTCCTCTCTCCCTTTCTCTTGCTTCCTATCTTCTCTGTTTCTTTCTTCTCATTGGAAATAAAACCTGGTGTTTTTTTCTGCAGACACTGAAAAACTAATTAATGGGCAAAACCAGCATTTACTAAAGTCAGCAACACTAATGAGCCTCACCTGTTCCTGACTTTTAAATAATAAACTAATTCATTGGCAAAAGATAGCTAAAGTTTGAGTTCTTTTTTCCATTTGAAGTTACACGTGACATTGTACTTCATGTTTATGAGAAAGCAGTATTTTGGTACTGATGTGTAATTGGTAAAGGACAGCTGGTATAATTAAACCATGAAAAGGACATAAAAATACAGCCAAAGGACATTATTTATAGGTCACTCCTCATTTGTAAAAAAAGGTTATTTTCAAGCAGAGATGTAGAAAGACAAAAATCCAATCATCCTACTAATAAATCTTTGCCTTAAAAGCTTTCCATCTGATATCTGTGAATCCGTATTTCATCTTTTAGATCTGAAATACAGTATTTTTCCCTAGTCAGACTGTTAGCTTGAATTCTAAACAATTTATTTCACGAATTTTAATTATTTTTCTCTGAGATTTTCTCAGTGTTAGCCCTCAATGACTAGATCATTTTGCATAGTAAAGTACTGGAATTTTTTGGATTTCAGCAAACATATTGAGCACCCACCTAGCCAACACTTAGAATGTTTTTCACACAAGTTATGTACAGTTTTCTCCTAGAGGAACTATAGCAGGTGACTTTATTACATCAGTTCTTGATTTAATAACACCTAGACTTATTTTTTAAAAATAAGACTAATAATTCCTTGGGAAGTTGTACAGCCCCAGGTAAATTCATTAGATGGTCCTAGACAGGCTTTAATTTCTCAAAACCCTCAAACTTTATTTTCTTTAATACTCTAATAAAAGGAAAGATACATTCTGGAGCAGTTTTATAACAGACTAACAATTATTAAATGCAATTTAACAGGAGAAATGCATCCTGATTCATCTGGTGATTAATTTTAAGGGATTTTAAAAAATTTTGTTTTAAGTAAATACCAAGAAAAGCTGATCAGTGCTTGTAGATGTAGAACAGTTATTCCTTTTGACAAACAGATTAATGGTGATCCAATTTGAGGGCACTTCTCTCTTCATTTTAAAGCTGGTAACTATGCATTTTGGATACTAAGTAATTCATGTATTTAATAGACAATTCATGAAAATAAAGCCTTCATCTAAGAAGAAATGCCTTGACAAATGTCAGTGTTGCTGTTGCTGGCCATAGCATTACAAATAGATTCACCTTTCATTGGAAAGTTGTTGGAATCAAATTAACCTCTCTTGTCATGGAGAGCAAGTCTAAGTGCATCTGCTGTCAGATGTTCCGAGGTGCCATTTCCTAGCAACTAGAAAATGCTAATTCATGACTTTGATTAAATTGTCTGGGCTAGCCCAGATCTCAAAACTGCCTTTTTATGCTTTGCATTTATTTCTCTATTAAGACGCAAAGGAAGGAGATTTTTGCTGCAGTTCACACGGCAAAGAAAGTGTGGAGGATCATGAAAACAGAGTAGAAGGAGTAAGAGCATACAAATAATGATGAAAATGTAATGGTGAAAGGAATATTGGTGATAGGATGAGTTTCTTGAAGAACTTGATTTTTTATAATATAAGATGATGTGTAATACAAATCTTGAGTGCACTTATTTCTCTAAACATGTAAAACACACTAATATCTAAAAAAAGAAGATAAATACTGTAAAAAGAGCCATCAGCAACTTCTAGACATACAAATTAACCAAAATCATCAAACCACATTAAAAATGTAAAAATAATAAATATTCAGTTCACTAGCTCTGACTGTAACGTGCTTCTTGAAAAGCCCCTCTAAAAGAGTCTTATGGCTCCCCTGTTTTTGCAGAAAGTCTGGTTCTTCCAAACTGAAGCAACCTATTTCAGACATTGACATGGCACCAGTCTAGGCAGCGGGATCTCTGGGTCAAAGACTGAATCACCCTGTGGTGAAGCAGATGAGTCAGTCCAATAGAAGTGGCAATGGTGGAGAAGGGCTCAAGGAATGAAAATCATAGAATTGTTTAGATTGGAAAAGACTTTTAAGATCACTGAGTCCAACTGTTAACCTAGTGATGTCAGGTCCACCACTAAAGCATCTCAACACACACTGCTTTTCAAATGTGACCATAAAAAGCACTGATGAAGCTTATGTGTTTGACATTTCCAGACTCAACAATGTCAACTTTTCAGTGAGGTTATCTACATTATACCAGGAACTGAAGACCATCAATAGGAAAATACACCTTTTTTTCTAAGGGTAGCTTCCCTCCTGCTGCTTCCTCCTTCAGTGAAGTAACTATTTGGTGTTGACATCAAAATAACTTAGCTGTATCAATGAGCTCTGATTGTAGCTATGATTTGGAGGTCACAGGGAAAGGATAATGAATTTCAAGTGACAGCAGCAGGAACAGATAATCTCTCAAGAAACTAAGATCCTGTTTACATGCAAGTGTCGCTGATGATACCAGATTTAAAAATAGGGGTAAAGCATCTCTTCCTCTCGGCAATTATGATGTTGGCAAAAAAACGTATTTCCACGAAGCTTTGGTAGGCTTTCATGACTGTATTCTCTGGTGTGTGCAGCTGCTTTCATTAACAATAAAGGAAATTACACAGTTGCGAAGAGGGAGGAGGGAAGACTCTGTTCTACGAGAAAGTGTAGGATTTGACCCCTCCAGCTATCTTTTGAAATGTTCCTGGCTTTGAAATTGCGTACATATCAGAGGCTGTTAGGTACACAAAAATAAATAAATCAATGTTTTCTTAAATAAAAACTTGGGTCAGTAACTTGACAGAATTCAGGTATTGTTTTCCCTCAGTGAGTTATGGATTCAAAAGGGCCTTTTTAAATTTTAATCACATAGTGATTTTAATCTTTAAGATGCTTATAAGTAATTTAAATAATGCATCATCTTTAGCAGAGATAATTATTCTGCTTCATCTACATTTACATTCTAGTTGATCAGTCAATGGCTTAGCACGACAGCAAATTCATAGTAACGTCCTCTTGGGATTGCTTCCTTCTTTGACTGGAGTCTGTTAGCACTCAGGGTGGCTCCTTTTTCTGGAAGATCCTGAGTGAGGTTAAGCAGTGCATTGTGTAAAGCCTTATGAGGATTCCTTACATTGCTGTATGTGGTTATATATATATATATGTATGTATTATATCTGTACTATATAGATAATGAGTCTGATTATTTATGAGTGCATATCTAACCAAATGCAAGTGCCCAGACAGGTTTTTTATGGACGATTTTAGTTTGGTAGAAGAGTGAAAGATAGAAATAAATACAATGAGTATGGCAAAGATGCCTAATGTTTACGGGTTTTGTTTTATGAGAATTCCTTTAGGATTACAAGATTCCTTTAAGATTATTATTAGAAACCGAAAATCCTTATGCTACCAGAAGTGAGCATCTTAAATCATGAAGTAGTCTGCCACAAATATGAAACACTAAATCTATAGGGACTTTACTTCCCCGAGGCATTTCAACTGGCAGTACAGTGATGTAATCTTTGTTGAGGGAAGAAGAAGACAAGATGAAATTTAGCAAGATAGCAATAATGTAAATAAAATAAGCATAACATCATGCTGCAGTACCAAAGGAATTTCAGACAGGTAATATGCATGAGTATTTACCGTCAGAAAATTAGGCATTTGCAAGCTAAATTATATGGTCTTGAACTCCTCTTCCTGCACTTCAAGCTTCACCTCGAATCGTATTTTTCTCTCCCTTGACCCTCATTGGCATTTTGGTTTTGGTCTCTTAGTAGATCAAATCTGACTTTTAGAAGTCTTGCATCCATACATGCTAGTGCCCATTTTCTCACTTGCTTGTAAGCCAGAGAAATATGTACCTTTGACTTCACTGAAACTTTGTCAATTTACATCTCTTGTCTGAGTGTGAGGCAGAATATCGCCAGGTAGTAAACTGCTTTTTTTCTCTGTTTGACATCCTTACTTGTTTTCACACTTTTGGAGCCTGCTTAATCCCTGAAGCATTACTTTTTCTGTCTAAAAACCATTGAATCACAGAATGGTTGAGGTTGGAAGGTATCTCTGGAGGCTGACTTCTCCCCTCAAAGCTGGGTCAGTTAGAACAGGTTGCTCAGGGCTGTGTCCGGCCGAGTTTTGAGTATCTTCAAGGATGGAGACTCCACAAACTCTCAGGACAACTTGTGCCATTTTTATCATTCTTACGATAAAAGAAGAAGTTTTTTAAGTTTAAGTGTTCTTTCCTGTATTTCGATTTGTTCCTGTTGCCTCTTGTCCTGTTGCTAGGTACTGTTAAGAAGAGCCTGGCCCTGTCTTCTTTACCTCCCCATCAGGTACTTATACACACTGATAAGAACTTTTGAGCATTCTCTTCTTCAGGCTGAACAGACTCAGCTCTCTCAGCCTCTCCTCATATGTAAGATGCTCCGGTCCTTTAACCATCTGTGTAACCTTTCACTGGACTCACTACATGTTTGTCTTGTACTGGGAAGCACAGAACTGGACCCAGCACTCTAAATCTGTCTTACTAGTGTTGAGTAGAGAGGAAGGACTACCTCCCATGACCTGCTGGCAACACTCCTTCTAATGCAGCCCATGATGACACTGGCCTTTCTTGCCACAAGAACATGTTATTGGCTCCTTTTGTCCACCTCGTTGCCTACCAAGACCCACAAGTTGTTTCCACAGATCTGTTTCCCAACTGGTTGATGCCCAGTCTGTACTGCTGTCTTGCCTTATTTCTCCTCAGGGAAAAAACTTGGTATTTGCCTTTGTTAAACTTCACAAGATTTTTGTTTGTCTATTTTTCCATCCTGTTGAGGTCTTTCTGAATAGCAGCACAATCATCCGGCATATCAGTAACTCCTCCCAATTTTATATTGTCTGCAAGTTTGCTGAGGGTGTACCTCTGTCCTGTTATGTAAGTCATCAATGAAGTGGTTGAACAACACTGGCACCAGTATTGAACCTTGGGATACACCACGAGTGATTGGCCTCCAGCTAGACTTCATATTCTTGATCACAACCCTCTGAGCCCAGCTGTTCAGGCAGTTTTCAGTTCACCTCACTCTCTAAGTATTTAACCCATATCAGTTTCTCTATGAGCATGTTGTGGGAGGCAATGTCAAAAGCCTTACTTAAATTCAAGATAAGCAACATCAACTGCTACCTCCTCATCTACCCAGCCAATAATGTCCTCATAGAATGATATTTGTAAATCCATGCTGATTACTCCCCATAATGTTCTTGTGCTTCATATGTTTGGAAATGGCTTTCAGGATTATTTGGTCCACACCTTTCCCAAAGGTTAAGATAAATTCAACCAGTCTATAGATCCTTGAAAAAAGAATTTGCCCTTGAAAAAAGAATTGACATAGTTTTCTTCTAGTCTTCCGGAGCTTGCTGTTATTACCATGACCTTTGAAAGATAGTAGAGAATTGACTCTCGGTGCTATCAGTCAGCTCCCTCAGTACTCATGCTGCATCTTATCAGATCCAATGTACTTGAGTATGTTCAGTTGCTTAAGTGTTCTCTAAGTTGATCCTCTTCCACTTAGGGTAAGTCTAACTTGCTTTAGACTTTTCTAGTAGTCTCAGAAGCCTGGGATTCCTGAAGCCTGGTCTTCCTAACGAAGACCCAAGCATAAGGGTGGCTGTCAATGGGTCCATGTCCAAGTGTAAGCCAGTGACAAGAGGAGTCCCTTAAGGATCAGTACTGGGACCAGTCTTATTTAAGATCTTCATCAGCAACATGGACAGTGGCATCGAGTGCACCCTCAGCAAGTTTGCCGATGTGGGGCGGCCGATAGGCTGGAGGGTAGGGATGCCATCCAGAGGGACCTTGACAGGCTGGAGAGGTGGGCCCAGGCCAACCTCGTGAAGTTTAACAAGATCAAGTGCAAGATCCTCCATCTGGGTCGAGGCAATCCCAAGCACCAATACAGGCTTGGCAGTGATTGGCTTGAGAGCAGCCCTGAAGAAAAGGACTTGGGGGTACTGGTGGACGAGAAACTCAACGTGAGCCGTCGGTGTGCACTTGCAGCCCTAGAAAGCCAATCGTGTCCTGGGCTGCATCAAGAGGTGTGTGGCCAGCAGGTTGAGGGAAGTGATTCTCCCCCTCTACTCCACTCTTGTGGAGACCCCCGCTGAAGGCACGCA
>NW_009719854.1:9363-11971 GCF_000703405.1 Apaloderma vittatum
TAGGATGATTATAGGGATGGAGCACCTCTCCTACGAAGACAGACTGAGGGAGTTGGGGTTGTTTAGTCTGCAGAAAAAAAGGCTCCAAGGAGACCTTGTTGTGGCCTTCCAGTATCTTAAGGGGGCCTACAAGAAAGCTGGTGAGGGGCTTTTTAGGATGTCAGGTAGTGATAGGACTAGAGGGAATGGACCGAATCTAGAGATAGATCGATTTAGATTGGTCTTTAGGAAGAAGTTCTTCACCATGAGGGTGGTGAGTCACCGGAACAGGTTGCCCAGAGAGGGAAGCCCCATCCCTGGAAATTTTTA
The DNA here is from genome assembly GCF_000703405.1 of Apaloderma vittatum. Classification (NCBI taxonomy): domain Eukaryota; kingdom Metazoa; phylum Chordata; class Aves; order Trogoniformes; family Trogonidae; genus Apaloderma; species Apaloderma vittatum. The sequence continues at coordinate 9,673 of NW_009719854.1, forward strand.
AGGCTAGGCTGAATGGGGGTCTGGGCAACATGGTCTAGTGGGGGATGTCCCTGCCCATGGCAGGGGGGTTGGAACTAGATGATCTTTAAGATCCCTTCCAACCCTGACAATTCTATGATTCTACGATAAAGGCATTGTGTACCTTGGTTGATTTTTTTTCCAGGTCCCTGCGCCATTCAGTAGCATATCCACATTTTCTATAGTCTTCCTTTTCCTGGGAATATATCTGTAGAAGCCTTTCTTGTTGCCTTTCACGTTCCTCACTGCATTTTGCTCCAGATGGACTTTGGCTTTTCTTAAACCACTCTTCATTGTGAGCCCAAGCTTATCTTGAGTCTTTCTTTTGCTGTAGCACTTTCATTGTTGTCATAATTAAAGATTGAAAAGGTAGTTACTTTAATTCACTTCAAACTGCTGCTTGGCTTAAAGAACTGCATACAATATTTCAAGGTGTGCTCTTACTGAACTCCTCTGAATGCTGATTTGCTTCCAACTCGTGACTATTTTATAACTGATAACAGTGGTGTCTGAACCATGGGAAAACACCGGGGGCTTTAGTGCACTTGTGAGCATTCTAAACTCTTATCTGTGTTCTGCATGATCTGAGCAGTGTGTTTCTTTTACCACTGTAAAATGCCATCAAAACAATCCTGGTCTTTCTTTTTGTTTTGTTACAAGAGGATTTTATGTCACACATTCCATTTTTACTTTACATTACCACTGAGTCCTCTTTCATGAGGGCATATTAATTGGACAGGGAACTGAATCCGTGCGTACAGTAATCCAGTGCATTGTCCAAAGGAGGCATTGAGGATATTATCTTGGATTATCTGCTGAAAGAGAGAAAGCATGTCCCTCTTCCATTTTCCTCTGCATTAAGGTGTAGATTTTCTGATTAAATGTGAAATCCTTTTGGAAGACCCAAAGGAGGATGGAGGATGCAGAACACAAACTGTAGAACACTTGAATGTTCTGCCCATATTCTCTTGAAGCTGGAGAAAATTATAAATCTTATGGAAAAAATAAACATGCATTCAGGGCTCCTCATGGAATATAGTGTGTGCAGGCTTGTTCATTTGGACTCTGAACTCAGACTTCACCACTCTTGCTTATGCTGAATAACTCTTACAGGAGTAGGACCATTTATGTCAAACTGCTTATTCATATATGTGCACTTCTTGTCAGAGGAAGTAATACAAAATACTACTTGTAAGTTTACCCTGAGAAGGTAGTTAATCGTGGCAGATAAGGACAAGGTCCATTTACTTCACCAAAAAGTTTAAAAGCGAGTGTACAGCTGCATGAAGAGTATTCTTGCATGTTGGCCAGAAATTAGGCCTTCCTTGCCTATGATCCATAAATGCAATTGTTTTTGTCTTAGCAGATCATGAGATACTATAGAGTGGCAAATGGAAATTAAGAAGTCAGATCTGCTGCTGTAAAACCAAGATTTTAGGATTTTTATTCTCTAAAACAGCAAGTTTGAGCATCCAGGGATAAGCAAATCTGCCATATTTCTGCCTATTTCTCTGTGCAGCAGCACAAATAACCATCTCATCTCAAGCCTGAGTGGAAAGTGGTATGTAAGGGCCAAGAGAACCCAGAGGAACATCCTTTCACCATTTGCAAAGGATAGAAGTGACGGGCAGAGCTGGTGTGACAGTGGTAGCAGCTGCTCTCAGTGATTGAGGCGTTGCTTTAACTTCAGGCTTCTTTTTTGTTTAACCACATACAAACGGTCCGAAAATTTGCAGTTCCAATTAGAGAAGAGATTCTAGCTCTGGATATGCTCAGAAAATGGCAACTTTTCCTATATATATCAAGGTATATTTTCAAATCCCATCTCAGGGGCAGCAGCAGTTTTGAATGGGACAGAGCTCTTATACAAAGAAAGGAATTAAATCTCCAGGGATAGGCTCCTGATATCTCACAGTATGAGTATCACCCTGAACACACGTGCAGGTAGAAGCAGTTCAAACAATACAAAGCCACGGGGCTGAAAGAATACTTCAGCCTTGCGTCCTCTGTGAAGGAAGTACCCTGCTGAAGTATAAAGAGAAGAAGCTGAGGCTTTCTTCACCCTCCTTCTCTCTCAGATACTAAACTTTTACCTCAAACCCAGTTAGGGGTGAAGCATTTTCACACACTATCAAGCTTTATAGCTCATTGCGTTCTGTGTTTAACACATTCTGATTACAGATGAAGACTCTGTTCTCTTTAGATCATGCATTTCTGGTTAATTTCTTGAATACCTCTGGGATTCTAAAATTAGCCATTTCTAATATGTCATCTCCTGCTG
>NW_009719854.1:12002-39540 GCF_000703405.1 Apaloderma vittatum
GACACTTGGCAAGAGTAGAATTCAACAAAAGCACAAAGCATTGAAAATGGTGGAAGACAGTTTAATGAGACTTGCTGGCACTGCCATCAAGATTAAAGTTTCGTAGAAGTGATGGCTGGCGTAATCAATCTCTAAATTAGTTTTAACCCCAAACCTCTCCAACCTTGACATAAATCTTAAGAAGGAGTTCTGTATTTTCAGAATAATTCTCAGAGGACATAGAATCACCTACTTAAAATTCAATACAGCCATGAAATACTTATATTTATTAGTCCCATAACTAATCCAGTTTATATTAAAATCTCAAACAACAATTCACCCTCTGGATATTTTCCAATTTATTATTTTTTTTAATATTGAACAAAACTAGGCTTGCATAAGCCAAACAAAATAGCAATGATTTTTCTTCACATCTGAAACAAACATTAATAAGTTAGGAAATCCAGAGGAGTTCAAAGTTCTGTGAGCCTCACAAGCACTTGGCAAATTTGCAAGACACCTGGAGCCTCATGATAGTTTTTATTTCATAAACAAAATAAAAGGTACTGGATCTTTGAAAATGAAATCACTGGAGCTGTGTGGATGACTGCTTGCTGATATATTTTCGAGGAGGATTCAGTGAAATGGTCTTTTTCAATGTGCAAAGACTGAGTTATGCAAAAGGTTGAGAAACCCATAGGTATATTTTAGTGTGCTACAGTTTTTCTAGTCAGAAAAAAAACAAAGTAACCCAAATAAGTGACCTGATTTAAAAAAATGAAGAGATCGTCTGATTGCACTGGACATCATCATGCTGTTGGTGATCATCATGCTTGATGATCACTTGTTGATCTGCTTCAAAGTTAGCTCATTTGGTTTGGATATAGGAAGTCCTTTTTTTTCCTCTGAGGCTTGAAGTATATTGTGCATAGCAAATGCAGCTGTGGGCAGATGCCTACGCTGCAGGGAGTTGTGGCGGGGGACCCCCTCCCCTGCCTCTGTGCACTCCATGCACTGCTCAAGGCTGTGGTGGACTGAGTTGTCCTTGCCATGCTTCAGGCAGCCAGCTGGGTTGGCTCACACAGCTGTGGAAATGGTCTGTTCTTTGCAGGGCTTCCAGCAAATGCTTGCTAATGTCTCTCCATCACGCATCTTGTTCAAGATCAACAGTTCCCCCCATATCTTTTCTGAGGAGCCAGACCTTATGCTCTGGATGCTTTTCCTTGCAAAGACCCTCTAAATGATTCTAAAGGCCCAGAGAGCATCCTACCCTTACCATCAGAGGGCTGGCTGCTGGAAATTTGGGCCAGCTTGGGGGCTGTGAGGGAAAGAACAGTCCCTGACCCACTGGTAATGTTGGGAGAGGCTCCCTGAGGTGCTGCAGGAGGAATGACACCAGGATCTCTCAGAATTGCTTCCCATGAGCCTTTGCCACTTGGACCCTGCCAGAGCTGCACCTCCCACCACATTGCAGTGTTCAGCTCCTTGTCCCATCCCAAGGAGCTGCCTGATGCCCAGGGCTGGGGCTGCCCTAGTGCCCCGCCAGTGGCCCTGCTCCTGGCTGTGATGGTGGGACAGGCACGGACTGCCAGACCCTGCCCTGATGGACCCAGGTGTAAGAGACTGTGTTAAAAATGTTTGTCTCAACCTTGCTGGAGTTGCCTGTGAAGAAAAGACTGTGCTGAAATTGCCCGTGAAGAAACTTCAAGGTTGCTGTTCGCAAGCTTGGACCACTGATAAGTTCCAAACAACAACTTCAGAGCCCAGCCCAGATAAGCCACAGGACTTGGCTTGACTATTGATTCAACTTAAGGGCCCAGCCCAGATAAGCCATGGGGCTTGAAGTCCTGAACAACAACTTCTGGATCTGGCTTAACTGCTGATACAGCAGCTGTCTTGCAAGCCCACCTGTGTGCAAGCCGACCGGTGTAACTGCTGATAAGGTAGCTGCCCTGCAAGGCAAAAATGGGCTCTCCGGACACCTCTGCATGCTCCACTGATGGAGGCGACACTGGGGGAGGTGAAGGTCGCTCCCGATGACCTTCATACGCATGCGTTAAACAGGCGGAGAATGGGTAAAGCGGCTCTTGGAACACTATATAATGCCACCGTGAACAGCTATTCTTCGGAGATCTTCTCCACCGAACCGAAACAGGCGGACCTGCGAGACATTGCTGGATCTATGGTGGCAGCTATACTCCTTGCTATCTTGAACTTTTACTGCTTTGCTTTTCCTTTTCCTTATCTTTCTTTCCTATCGCTCTCCAGTGGTTGTTAGTCAATAAAGGGTTTTGCTTTTGTGACATCTGACACCGTTTATGTCTTAATTTCACCTTTGCTATCAAAATGAATCACCTTGACTTGAACCTCTATCAGGTATAAGCGGCTCAAGACACCAGGGACTTCCCAGTCCACAGGGAATCCTGAGATCCTGCAGCGGCCAGGCAAGATTTGGGACTTGTCTTGAGGACGTAGCTTTCTTAATGAGCTAATAGAAGGAGTGGACAGACAAAGACCAGGTAAGAATTTGAGCTAACACTGATATATACATGTACCCCAAAGATACCTGGTGGTTTAGCTGTCTGTAGTTGGAGAAACGATGTATAGCATAATGGAGTTTGCAGTGAGCAAGCCCTTATATACCCAGGAGGACATGCTGGTATATGTTACTGTCAGACTCAAGAAAAGAACCTGATTTGTTCTACAGAATAATCTTTCATGGAGAGAAAGCATGAGTTGCTAAGTTTGGAGTATAAACCAGGATCATCGAGGACCTCCAGGATCACATTGCCATACTATTCTTATTCTCAGGGTGAAGCTATTGAGAATACAAAGCAATGTTAAAAAACAAGACACAAATCTGTCTTGTGAGCTACCTTTGTGGTTGCACTGGACACACTTCATCCAGTCTCTTTATGCTAGCTAGAGACGGCCACCTAAAGGCTGCTCTAGGTTTCTTGCTGGGCAAGTGAAAAGGTTTTTTCTGCTCTTAACTCTATTTCTTTTCAATGGTGCAATGCCAGCAACAAGGATAGAAACTACGAAATAAGCCGTAAAGGTAACCTTAAAGGATCTCTCTGAAGTGGAAAAAGCCCAAGGGATCATCTGCAAGAAACAGAGATTTCACTTGTATTGGCAGTGAGATTCAAAATGTCAATACTTTTATAAAGATTCTCCTTGCATGGATAATTAGCTCCTGGGAAGTTCACTTCAGCAAATGGCATATGTTCTGCCATCTTTGATTGCAGCCTTAATTGCTGTCCAGCTATGGAATTTCCTTGAACTACTTCTAATCTGAACAAAAAATTGATGCTGGGCACATTAGCAGTGCAAAGGATAAACTGGCAAATTCAGGACAGCAGGACCTTTCTCTCCTCTCCATTAGCAAAATAAAAAAAAAGTTGTATCTGGAAGATATTTACTAAAAAGAAGAGCACTGTGACAAGAATTGCAAATCAAGGTTATGGCTTATAGGCACTGAAGTTACCTAAGCAAGATTTCTCTTAAGGTTGATCACTGGAAGTCCTGACTCACAGAACTACTGCTACTCCCACTGCTGGGAAACGCTGGGACCAAAGAAGAGAATATTCTTAAAACAGTTGCTGCTTATGCTTTTTTTAGCAGAGCAAAAAAAAAATAAAAATGTCTGCCATGCCAGTTTCTCTTTTGTTTTTCCTGTCCCTCTGAAATGCTTTATCAGGTTATGGTGTACATACCAATTTCACTTTCAAAGATACCTATGTATCTCTAACTATGATCACCAAAGAATTCCTTTCAACAGAGTGTAAAGAAGAGGATTTGACCATCTGTGTAGTCTGAAGTTCCAAGGAATCTTAAATATCTCCAGGGTTGTTTAGGATAACAGCAGCATGATATGCCAGCCTGAGCACCTTCTGAAGCAAGCAGTTATTTTCTGAAAGTGGCGTATTCCCAGAGTTGTATTTCTTCATCTCCATTTAACTGTTCACAAGATTCTTTGGGAAATATCAGAGAGTATCTATCTTCTGTTTAATCTTTTACAAATATTAGGACCTTCCCAAACACATCTAGAGCAGCAGTCCCAACTGTTGAGCTCTCTGAATGGATGGCTCTGGGCGGGGCTGAGCTTGTGCTATGACTTTCTCAGTAAGAAACTCTTTCCAGTGAGAAGGTGCCAGTCTTCATGGGTTGCTGCAAGCAAGAAAATGACCACCACACAAACATATAATCGCTTGCTTACATAAATAAAATACATTGCTTCTCCTGATTAAACACATGCAAACAAGTTGGAGGTTAAACGCAGAGCTGACAGATTCATGAGAATTTATCCTTCCAAATCTGAAAGAGCAGGTTTTCCACATGAGAGATTTTTTAAACGTGGGAAAGCCCTTTCCACAACATATTTTTGCTATTTTCTATTTTTTTTCTAGTTAGGAAACAGTTTGTGGCAAAGTGGAAAATCTCCTCTTTTACTTACAAAATAAATATTTGTTTTGGATTTATGGATTTACCATATTCAAATTACGCTACTCTTTTATGAATACTCCTTGACTACATAACTGGAAATTGCCCTGTTGTCTAGTTCTCATTTTGTTTTGAGCATTGTTTGAATGTGTTTTGCAACTGGATATCTTGCCACAGTTGGCTCTAACTGCATTGTGTGTTTGACATACACACAGAGGAAGAATATTTAATCCCAGCTGACTGAGTAATCAAGTGGAAGTGGAGTCTTGGACAAAGCTGGGAGGGTTCTGTTCTGGAAAGGGCAAGTAGTGGAGCTGTCAGTAGGTAGCTGCTCCTTGGTGCATGTAGGATTCTTCACTCTCCTGCCTGTATTGGTTCTTCTCTGTATCATCTCACATGGTTTGAAGCTCATTGCAATACGCTCTGGGGATGAGTGCTACCCTTCCTGAAGCAGCAGGATACCTGGTTCTGTATAAGCCTTGCTCTCACCAGCTGTGGTGATGTACAAATTATCTTCTGCATGAAAGGTTTGGGAGAGATCTTGAATTAGATTGTAAACCCTTTAAACGGTTGAGCAAGCTGTGCCATGAAAGATAAGAATGATGTATGTTCAGGTATGGACTGATTATCTGTTTTTGTACCAAAACTTTACTTTTTGTTGAAAGTAAGGTTCCTCTCATCCAAACTGAGTGTGGTGAGTGGATAATATGGTTGTAGAAGACTACATGATGGATGGATAGATTTACTTTATTTCCTGACAGACTAGAAGTTGTTGTTGGTAGATTCTCACACACTGCAATTTCTTTTTAGTTTTTGAAGGGTCAGAGAAGCAGTGCACCACTTAGGAAGCTGTTATCCATGAAATCATCTCTGGAGCAATTTGTAAGCAATTGTGTATGTGATAAAACAGTATTGATCATGTTTGTATTCTAAGCACAAGTGAAAGAGAAAAGTCTGTATTAGCTGTCCTGGAGATGTAAAGGTTTCAAAAAGTGTTCAAAATGATGTGCAGTACCAAATACAGTTGTCTGTAGGGTAAATCTTATGTGGCTGTAAAAATATCAGTGTTGTATGTAGGTAGTTGTATATATATATAGTGTAACATCATTCTAGTTCTCAAAGTTGCCTGAAAACACAGGACTTAAATCTTGCAGAGTGGGCACACCTAGTTACACCTTAAAATTTAGAGGTTTTTCCCTATGATTTCGACATGCTGAGTTTAAAAATCCTATTCAGCTAGATTTTCCTTCTGCTTGGAACTTTCTGTGCAAACTGCTCTATGACTGTGCTGCAGATGAACTGGTTCTGAATCAAATTTCAGTAGGCTGACATTTATTGCTCTGGTTTTAAGCAAGACAAATAGCCACCATGCGAACACTACCTTTAGTTGTAAACTATGCCTGTAAACACTGAAGGGGAACCATGGACTGCTTTTTTGACTGACAGAAATGTCAGGCTATGGTCTTCTCCTGTTAGCTCTCTGGTTTGGAATGGAGGCTGAGATAATTATAGCGAGAGCCCTCGACTCTCCTTGCTTGATTTTCCAATGCTACTCAGAACATGTCCAGTCCTCCTACCCTGCAATAAGTTGCCACCCGTCTTCCTACAACCCAAGTGATCCTTGGTGTAAAGATCACACATGGAGTGGACCCATGTAATTTAAGATTTGATCATGGACACGGTTGTTTCCATTCTTCTAGTCTCACAAGCTCCACCTGTCTGTTTCTGACTGCTTGCTGGCTTTGACTCCATCTAGATGAAGGTTTCTTAAGTTCTACTTGTGGTCTCCTGTTGGGCCGTGTTGCCTAGCTATATCTGTTGCCATTTAAAAGGATCTTAGTTTCATCTGTCTCCAATTGAGACATGCGTCTGGGAAAGAATAATCCCAAGCACCAGTTTAGCTTAGGGACTGACCTGCTGGAGAGCAGTGTAGGGGAAAGGGACCTGGGAGTCCTGGTTGACAGCAGGATGACCATGAGCCAGCAATGTGCCTTCATGGCCAAGAAGGCCAATGGCATCCTGGGGTGTATCAGAAGTGGTGTGAGAAAGGCCCTCCTCCTCTACTCTGCCCTGGTGAGGCCACATCTGGAATATTGTGTCCAGTTCTGGGCCCCTCAGTTCAAGAGAGACAGGGAACTGCTTGAGAGAGTCCAGCGCAGAGCCACAAAGATGGTGAAGGGAGTAGAACATCTCCCTTATGAGGAGAGGCTGGAGGAGCTGGGTCTCTTTAGCTTGGAGAAGAGAAGGCTGAGGAGTGATCTCATAAATGTTTATAAATATGTCAAGGGTGAGTGTCAGGAGGACAGGTTCTTCTCAGTGATGCCCAGTGATAGGACAAGGGGCAATGGGTGCAAGCTGGAGCACAGGAGTTCCACAAAAACTTTTCCACTATGAGGGTGACAGAGCACTGGTATAGGCTGCCCAGGGAGGTTGTGGAGTCTCCTTCTCTCATTCAAAGCCCATTAAGACGCGTTCCTGTGTGACCCACTGTAGGTGATCCTGCTTTGGCAGAGATGTTTGACTAGATGATCTTTTGAGGTCCCTTCCAACCACTAACATTCTGTGATTCTGTGATTCTGTGATTCTGTGATTCTGTGTAACAGTAAAAGGATTGTTATTTACTAGTGAGATGCTGATCAGCCTTCTCTTGGTGGATCACAAACCTCAGTCTCAAGAGCACAGGGACATGCAAGCACACGGAGATCATCAGAGCAAGATAGCCTCAAGGGCCAGAGGAGACTAGGCTCAGACTTCTTTTAAAAGATTTCTGGTTTTATGGTCTTCATAATTAGCTGAGATATCTCTGCCTGGGAATTTTAAGTCCTTCTATTAGCCTGAGGCTGGTAGAGACAGATCACCCAAGCAAGGACCATAAAGGTGCAGAATGGGAAAATATGTCTGAAGTAGTCTCTGTACACAACGCATCTTCAGAAACAAAACAGGAATAGAGGAGGGATGGCAGGTAGCTGATACCAATCAGGCTTAATTAATTTCTAGTGGGAGGACTGTTCAGTAAGTCGCCCCTTGTGTTTATTTGGACTTACTGAGAAAATGTTTATCTGTACACTTATGTTTTGAATAATGATCTTCATTTTCAAAATTTTTATTTCAAAATATGTCAGTTGTTAAGCAAATAAATCTAAATACTTTCTTAAAATAAGAAAGATTGTCTGTGGCTAATGCCAAGTCAGTAACTCAATACCTCCCCAAAAATACATATGTTCTCCTAAAAGACAGAATTTAGATGAAGAAACAGAAATTTCTGTCTTGGAACACATAACACAAGACAACATAAAATGAAAAGGAATTTACCAAGCTCATGATAAAGCTTTTAATAATTATGTAAATTTATGAGAAAGACAAGGAAATCTGGATTAATTAAAAAAAAAAGGATATGCTGAGTTAAGTTCAGAATTGAGTGTAAATTCACAGTTATATTGGAAATGAAGAAGAATATTGTACAACTGTGAATCTCTGAACTCACTACTTCTGCCCTGCTGAGTCAGGGGCATAAGCACATCTCAGAAATGAGAGCTGCAAGCCAGCTGTAACTGAAATCACTGTTTTCAAGCAGGTCTTCAAGTCTGAGCCCTTTCTGTCTCCTACAGTTACTTTTCTGTGAAGTGAGATTTGGGATAAATCAGCAAGTTCTTCTTTAGTCTGTGATTAAAAAAATCCTGCTTAATGTTAAGGCGATACACTTCAGATCTAATGATCACTTGGACCTTTTGTGATTTTTTATATTTTTTTTTATTTTTTTAAATACTTTCTATCTTCAAGTTCTACTTAAGGGCCTTTACCTCTAATTAATCATTCTCTGTCAGCAACAGCAATTTATTCTTTTTGAACCTGGTTATTTTTCCTTTTATTTTTTCTCTCCTCCAAAGCTGTGAGAACTAGAACCCAAATTAAGTATTTTTGCTCTGACAATAGAAGTGCACTTCTGAGGTTATCATTCATGTTGCTGAATGTACGCTCAGTCTCAGCACATTCAGGTTCTTAAAAAAACCTGTTAGACTCAATCTGCTTTGAGATTTCTATTTTATTCTGCTGTGCTTTGGGCCTTCTTATGGCCTTTTTTGCCTGTTTCTGTTCAGTCTTACTTTACCTTTCTACAGAAAAAACCTCAGCCTTATAAAATACAAGCCGAGACGTTACGAGATGTTACGAATTTTCTAACGCTCTTGTTGTATGTTATTTGATTGTTAACATAATAATTTTAACTTCATTAAAAAAAAATATTTTAAAGATCCTTTTTTTGACAATCAAAAACTGCACAGAGAGTCTACTGGTCAGTATCATTTTTAGTAGTCTTACAAGTTTTGGGAGTTCTTTGAGATTCAAAGTATTAATATTTTGGAATCAGTGTTTTTGTCTTATATTGATTGATGGCAAAGTAGAGCTTACCAATGTACAGCTTATCTGTAATATCTTGTCTTGTTGCTTTTGAGCCTACCTGGTTACAACTTTCCTTGACTTTACCTCCAAATCTTTATAAAAGTTACCAAGCTAGATTGCTTGCACAATCATCAACAGCTGCTGAGTTATGAAATTCATACTTAACTTGTTATTTGTTATACTTAGGAAAAATAAAGAGTGCCTGAATTGTAATTGAATAACATGAGTGTTGCATATGAAAAAAGAAAGGCAACTGATCACTGTGGCAAAGAGGACAGAAGTTAATTTAAATTTTAAAGATTCTTCTTTCATTTACACTCTGATATTGGTTATTGTCTCTAGGAATAGTTTAACGTTATCTTAGGTATTCTTTCAGACTAATACATGAAGAATTAGGAGAGTCTTTAACAATGTGTAAAGCAAAATAAATAAATAAAAATTAAAATCTAGAATAACCTAGGAAATCCTATGAAATGCCTTGTGTCCCTCTGAACACTTAAGTTTTCTGTTACTTTACTTTGTATGCTTTAATCTAGATTGCATTTTTGAAATGTAATGAGATAAAAAGAACAAATAAACTGCCTAATTTTACATGAAAGGCACAAAGTCCAAAATTTACTGGCTAGTTGCTAAGTTTAACCATATGTATGATAAATCCATGATTTCCCAAAGATTCAGAATTCCATTCTCTGTTCCTGCACTATTACAGCTCAACAGAAGCTTTGACATTGTCTTTGTGACAACAGGATGAAGCCCTGTGTGTAGTGGTGTGTACAGGTAAAATAACATGAGACCTTCTCACACCTACTTTCCAATATCCAAAAATGGATTACATCCTTCATATCACTGAAGGACAGTGGTGGATTATTCGTTTAATGGTTTACCACAAAACAGTGCAGATGAAATTTCAATGTCATTTTATCCAAAAAGGTTTCCTTTTCTCTCCTACAGTCATTCACAATTCATGGCTGCAAAAATAAATGTAATCAATTGAACTACTGACCCCAATCACCTTAGAAATAATGAAGAAAAGTAAATTATGTCACTATTTAGAAAGAAACAGATCTTTGAGTTCCACATACTTAATTCCTATGGCAGATAGATATAAGAACTTGCATGCAAGTAAGATTGAAAATTTTAGCAATGGTTGCTCCAATGCAGAAACCTCAACTTTTTAGTGTTGTTCCAAACTGGTTTTTAATTATAATTTTTTTTTAAACTGTATATTCCCAGGTGGACTTTATTTAGAAATAAATCCCTTGAAAACTTCGAAGCCTTCTGAATATCAAACACCGGTTACCCTGCTGTGCCTTAACTCTTATGAGGATAAAGATTAAAAAACCTTGCATGTTATACTGACTCCGACATGATAAATGGGCCCAGTGTCACTTGACACTGGTTTCTTAGTAGAACAAGGTGTCTAGTTATGTGATTTGTACCTGTGTCAAACCAAAGTAATGGGGTTAAAAGAAACAAATGTATCAAAGTCAGCTAGTTATTAATAGTTTCACCCACTCCAGACTCAATCAGAATCTCCTGACAGGTCTGTCTTGTGGCTGCTTTAACCCCACTGAAGGTGCCTCAGCCATTTTGGATACCCTCAGAGATAGCTGAACCCTCATAAATCCATGGGGCCTGATGGGTTACACACTAGAATGCTGAGGGAGCTGGCGGATGTGGTTACTAAGTCACTCTCCATCATCTTTCAGCAGTCCTGGTTAATCAGGGATGTCCCAGTGGACTGGAGGCTGACAAATGTAGCGCCCATCTTCAAGAAGGGTAGGAAGGAGGATCCTGGTAGTTACAGACCTGTCAGTCTTACCTCAGTGCCAGGAAAGGTGATGGAACAAATAATCTCAAGAGCCATCACAGAACAGTTAAAAGCCAACAGGGAGATCGGGCCCAGTCAGCATGGATTCATGAAGGGCAGATCCTGTTTGACCAATCTAATCTCATTCTATAACAGGGTGACCTGCTTAATGGATCAGGGAAAGGCTGTCGATGTAGTTTACCTGGACTTCAGTAAGGTCTTTGACACCATCCCTCACAACACCCTTATGGCTAAGCTGGCAGCCCATGGCTTGGATGGGCACATACTCTGCTGGGTGAAACACTGGCTGGATGGCCGGGCCCCAAGAGTTGTGGTCAATGGAGTTAAATCCAGTTGGCGGCAGGTCACGAGTGGTGTCCCTCAGGGCTTGGTGCTGGGACCGCTCCTGTTCAACATATTCACCAACGATCTTGATGAGGGGATTGAGTGCACCCTCAGCAAGTTTGCAGATGACACCAAGCTGGGTTGGAGTGTCGATGTGCTGGAGGATAGAAAGGCTCTACAGAGGGACCTGGACAGACTGGATCAATGGGCCCAGGCCAACTGCGTGAAATTCAATAGAACCAAGTGTAGGGTTCTGCATTTTGGTCACATTTTGATTCTGTGATCCTACCCTCTTTCCCATTAGGCCATTTTCCAGTGACAATTCTTTTGATGTTTAACTCTCTCTGAGTTTCACAGCCATTCCTTTACTAATGATGTGGTCAGTGAAAATGATGTTAATGCTAATAAATACACTAAGCTCCACATTTTGCAGTGAACACTTTATATGTAAAATTATCTTCTGTTTTCATTAGCTGTATGTGCCTACTTTTCAGTACTTTCTAAATCAGGTTTTTCTTTTAAATTTTTCCAAAAAAATATTTATGTGAGTAATTGTCAGCTTTTAAATCGTTTACTAAGGTTGGAGAGGCATTATCACTTTGGCTATTCACTATTCCTCATTTGCTTCTTGTATTGGACAGGTTGTCACTTAAATGGTTAAATGTTATTTACTTCACCTGACTGGCTGACTCCAAGCCTACAGATAAATTTTAAAATAGGCGTTTATACAATCTTGTCACAAATAAAGATTTACATTGATGTCTCAGCCACTAATTCACTTAACCCACTTCTAAAAAAGACACAAAAGAAGAAACAAATAACACAGGTAACAGCATCCTTTCCACTTGTGCCTAATGTCAAACAATATCTTACAGAAACTAGTTGGATTATGGTATTACCAGCCTTTACATTTTAACTTACAGCTTATAGTTTTTTCCAGTTGTCATAATTTCCATCAGATTTGATGAAATCTATGCAAGAAAATATTTTAATATCTTACAGCCATACTATTAAGCTTATTCCTTCTTGGTTATTATAAGCACATTTCTCGTGCTGAAGGCATTTTATTAGCTCTTTTAAACTAATGGATTTCTCACAGTCTTCAGTAGAGCCATACAGGTGTATATTTATGTTTTTTTCCTAAAAATGTTCTTCTGAGTAAAAATATGCACTCTCCGTCCAAAGAGTATGTGGAAGAGCTGAGAAATCCCACAGGTCCAAACAAAGCCTCAAATCAAAATCTAACCAAGATCTCTCTCCAGTAACCCAGGTATGAATGGGATTGGAGTTCTTGGGGCTTGGGAGGATCCATGGCCAAATATGATGCTGGAGACTTCTCACATAGCTTTACCTGCAGCAGTGGGGCTCTTCAGTGACTCCAGTCTTGCAGGTCAAGAAAGATTAATTGAATCTTTTGTTTCTATTATTCTGAATGTTCAATATTGTCTTCTTATTTGAGATTCTTAAAATAGATGTCTTAACATGGATAATAAGAAAAAATCCTGCAAGAAAATGTGTAGCTTTTAAAAACTTATTATTATTTTTTTAATTTTAAGATGATCTTAGGAAAAGTTAGTAAAAATTTCTTCACCAAAAGAGTTGCTGAGCATTGGAACTGGCTGCCCAAGGAAGTGGTTAAGTCACCATGCCTGAAGGTATTGAAAAGACATATAGATGTGGTACTTATGGACATGGTTTAGAGGTGGATCTGACCAGGTTAATGGTTGAGCTCGATGGTCTTAAAAGTCTTTTCCAACCTAAATGATTCTATGATATTTGCATAGCAATATCTATTGTCAGAATCATATTACCTACTCTAGGACTTTTAAAAAAAAATACTCCTTAGCACATAAAACAACTTGCAATGTGCAGTGTGCTTTAAAAGTAAATAGAAAAGTGTAATTACATTTATGCTTTATCTGGGTTGCCTTTTCAGTGCTCTGATTAATATAAGAATTTGGGTTATTAAATTTTCTCTGACCTAGGCTGTCTGTTTACTATAAAATAATAACCTGAAATATTTCCAATCTGAGCCAGACAAAGAATATTTTTGTCTTGGTTCTATGTGAAAGAAGAGGTTTAATGAGTAAAATTTGGAATTTTGAGTCCATTCGACATAAATTTGTATTCTTGTTTTTCAAGTGAGAAGGCAGAACTATATATTCTGAAGTAACTTATTCCTTGTGTCTAAATGAGAATAGCTTTCATAGATGCAGGCAGATTTAGAGTGAAAGAGTTTTATCTATATTTAATGTGACTAGAGATGTTTAGGATCTAGAAATATATTATATATAATAACATGCTTATGTCTGTGAGCAAGTATGGGCAAGATCTGGGCCTACATAGCCCAAGATTGCTATCTGGGATTTTCTACTCATATATGAAACTCTTGAACATTTCACATACTTAAAGTATTGGAAAATATGTCTTTTCCTTCAGTAAGGAGATCTGACAATGCTTCGTTAAATTATCCAGCCTATTTCTGACTCACTATCATGATCTTCATTGCTTATTTTACTGAATGGCTATTTTTTAGCTAAAATTAGAGCAGTAGAAATCATGAAACAGTCAGATAAGCTCTTTTATTTTGTGCACTTTGCTAATCTCAGTGATGGCTTTAGCTGAAGGAAGGAAGTTGATGAAAACTGGCACAGAAATTCTTAGATCTGCTTCAGAATTTTAGAGAAGACTGTCCAGTGCAAACAGCTGTGGAAAAGGCTCATACATGCTATTTTTACATATCTGACAACATTGAAGGCTGATTTGACTCTTGAAATGATAATGTAGTGACATCAGAAACCTCTGTTACAAAAGCGAAAGCAATCGTATCAAAATCAAGTATCTAGTAAAGTACCAGTGGCATTATAAAAAAACCAGGATGTTCACGAATGAGTTCTGTGAACACCGACTTTCTGCCCTGCTTTCCTCACTTCCTCGTTATCCCTGAGATCCAGCTGCAGACTGGAAGCCTGAAGGCGAAAACACCTTGGAAATGAAACCTTAGCAAGAGTGCTAACTCATACATGCACTCCCACTTCACCAGCTTTGTACCTCATTGCAAGGAATGGTTAAGGTATTAATAGATTGCTGGTTATGCAGAAACAGCGATCCCTGCCCAGACAGTGCAGAATGCAGAGCTGTGTGCACCGGCAAATTTTCCTGCACAGGGGATGCTTCTGCCATCACTGGAGAAACCCTTTGCTGGTTTCAGTGGTGCCCATCCACTTTCAGGTCCTCAGCCTCTGCAACCTCTGTCTGGAACCCCTGCTGTAAAAGCCAAAGGCTTTTGCTGCCTGATGACTGAGTGTCCAGGATCCAGCTATGACATGGCACAAGTGTGTAACCTTCACTCAGACTGCTGAGAAGGACTCAAAAAGAGCTAGAAGCAAGTTCCATATAGAGAAAAAGAAGGTAAAAGTAGAATTTCAGGGTAGGATTTTAACAACTCAAGGATTCAAAAGGGAAAAAGTTGATATGAAAAGGTATGAAATCCTAAAAAGGAAATTATCAAGTCATCACATCAAGCCATCAGTATGGTCTTTATCAATGGAGCTGGTGAAGATGGTAACTCAGAAATGCTGAGAATCTGTCCCTGGGGGCTACCATGGCTGCCCCTTCCCCTCCTGCCTGCCTGGCAAAGACTCCAGTGCCTTGTCGGGATGGTGATCACTCTAAGGCTTAACTCAATGGCTTAGTGAATCTGAGTTGTCTTTTGTGTGAGCTAACAAATGCATAATTGGTTTCTACTTTTAAGTTGCATATAACCTGGCTAAACTTGTGCCTGGGTAAAGATGCACAACACGTTGACCTCAAACAGGATCTGTAACACCTCCAACAGTCTCCATCAAATTAACCTCTTCCTCAGCAGGGCTACCTAAGCCAGGTCACCGATAATGCCAGCTATCCCTACACCTTGTGGCTGGTCTGGGGGCTGTCCCAGGGATTTAGTGAGTGCGGTGTCTAAAGTAGTATTCAGTCTGAGCAGAGGGGCTAGCAGGGAATATGTCTGTGCTGGAGTCAAAGGTAGCAGGGAATCTCTAGGAGCATGGACCCTACAGAGGGCTACCAGTCTCCAAACCCACCTGCTTTTTCAGGTAAGCTTTCTAGCCTTCACTTAGCTCCATGTAACTCTACTCATGCTTGAAACTTGAAACAAAGGCAGGCATTTTTTAAATGAGCAGGAGATATGCAGTAACAGGGATATTCAGAGATCCTGCATGAAGAACCAGCCTGAAACAAGCAAAGTGTAATTTATTTAGAGCAAAAGCCTTTAGGAAGAAAGGATTCAATTAATTGTCTGTAATTACATCTAGGCTGTATAATGTATGTCTCCCTCCCATATGGTGATCCCACATGTTCTCCGTGTCCTAAAGCACTTGCACAGCAGCTGGGATGCAGGTGGCAGCCTCCTACTCACCAGCCATTTCTGTCTTACCTGGCGTGAAGGAAAAGGTCTGTCAGCCATGGAGGACCCTTTTATAACCTTCCCTCCCCTCTAGGATTGCAAGTCACTTCCAAGTTGTTTAGTGACACCAGCACGGTTCTCTGCAGCGGCAAAACATCTGTGTCACAGCTTAGAAGTAGATTGTTCTGATGCAAATGCTCGTTCCCTTCCTGTTCATTTTAATGGCTATGCTATTGCCAAGATGATAGGAGTTAGCCTCATCTGTTTTTTTCTGTTATCCCCTATTTAGCAGGACAGCAGGAAAGACCAATAATTTCTTATGTGGTAACGTCACTTCCCTGACTAGATCGCGTTCACTATTCATAAAATCATTGCATATTGATGTTATTAAATTATACAGCAGCAGTTTCTTGCTCACCACCAACACATACAGATAAAAGACTCTACCTGTGTATACTGAGACAAATTCCTTCCTGTGAAATCTCACGGACTGTGCTCCATAATCCTAAACTGCCTGGTACTTGCAAATCAAAAGGGGCAAAGAGGTCAAAGCACACTCTGCTCTAGAAGCACCCTCCAGTTTCTGCAGGAGTCACAATTCAGCTGATTGGTGGGTTGCAGGAAAGCAAAGAACACACTCTTTTATCACCTTGTTAGAAAATATCCTTTGGCTGGAATTCAGGAGTGATCCTTTTGTGTTGTTCTGTCCCATGAAATAAGTATGAAAGAGCAAATATAAGGGTAGCTGCCGTAGTAAAATATTTTTAGTCAGGACAGAACAGCAGTATACATGGGGAGCTGTTAAATTTTGGATGCGTGTTCCAAAATAGATTAAATATAATGGTATTATGTCTGGAACAGATTTAAGATCTTTTGAGGTAAAGAAGGAAAGAGGGGAGTGAGAATGGCTCTGAGTCATAGATGAGTCCTGATGTCGGAGGATGTGCACAGGCAATACTGTCAGTGATCTCAGCGGAGATTGTTGCTTGTATAACAGCTTCTGGATCAGGCCCATTCTGAGTGCTGAGTCAGCCTATGCCTTTCAAATTTAGTTATTTTATCAGGAAGATACTTTGGAAAGTGTAGGAAAATATTTTTACTGATTCTAAATTTAGTGGCTTTTGATGGTTTTACTCCCCACTGTCCCAGCCTGATGCTTAAAGAGTGGTAATGTAAGTAAAAAATATTGTATTGAAAATTAAGTCAGAAGATGATTATTCACTTAATTCCATTCCTCAGTGTTTGCAGAGAATCAGAGGCCTCCTGGCATTACAGGGGTGTAGATATTCCAAATAGTATCTCATGACAAGGGTCACACGCTAGGATTATCTGAGCTTCTTTGCATTGGTAAATATTTTATTTCAGCTTAAAATTGGAAAGGACGTGTACTTGTCTGAGAAAATAAAATTATGTGGGTAAAAGCACGTATCTTTGTAAATATCCTTTCCTTACAAAATCCTAACTCAGATCAACAAGTACTTGAAGTGTTTTATAGGTTTGTATATTTCCTGTAGCCTTTTTGCACAGCAGGGACCTGCATTATTTCTGTGTGTATATGCTGTCCTTGATTCCTTACCCAGAAATCATCACGACCTTCAAAGTTCACGGCTGGCAGAGGTTTATGTTTGTGGATTGTGTCTTCTCTGGCTTGTATCTCATAGAGGACTCCACCTGAAAAGATACTATAAAGAATAGGTTTGTTTAGCATTTATATACTTTCGGTATCTATATAAGATGAATTATTCTGCTATTTTCTTTAACAATGAATAAATACTGCAGATTGGAATAACAGTTTCAAAATGCAGAGGCAGTTGTAACACTGTTCTCTAATAAGAAAATGCACATGATCAATCAGTCAAAAGCAGCTGGTTCTTTTACATCCATTAAAAAGGAGGGGAGCACGTATTCTCCAAGCTTCCTTCATGAATATTTAACAATATTAGGGGTTTGTAACGCACAAGCCATTGATCTGAATCAGATTTGCAACTGTGATAAAATGTTAAATGGGCTGAAATAGACGATTTTGTCCTAAAGGAAAAGAATAGGAAAAAAAGGGCAAAGGCTGAATATTGATTACAGGATTTAAAATGCAATACAAGAATAATGCCAGTTTAAGAGTAGTTTTTTATGGAAGATCATCCCCATAAGCAAGAGATGGAAATGATGGATAAAGTCATGCTTACTATGTGAAATCAGCTGTCCAATGTAGATAATATGCTTACAAAATCATTATGGTAGGATCCTGCTAATGCCTTCATTCTATGCCAACAATTTCAATCACTGAAAATTACTCTATTATTTGTTTCTGATTTGTCTAATTTTTCAAAACAGTTACAAGCTGATTCCATGGAGAAAACATAACAGCTGTTCAACCTAAGAGAGCACAGAGATGGACAAGAACATAATATTTTCAGAACAATGGTTTTATTTTAAATCTGATCTTAAAAGTGAGTATCATAGAATCACAGAATCACAGAACGTTAGGGGTTGGAAGGGACCTCAAAAGATCATCTAGTCCAGCCCGCCTTCCAGAACAGGATCACCTGCAGTAGGTCACACAAGAATGCATCCAGGCGAGTTTTGAATGTCTCCAGAGAAGGAGACCTCTCTAGGCAGTCTGTGCCAGTGCACAGTGTACCCTCATAGAGAAAAAGTTTTTTCTAATATTTTTGTGGAGTCTCCTATGTTCTTTCTACCCATTGGCCCTTGTCCTGTCATTGGACGCCGCTGGCTCTGTCCTCCTGACACTAACCCTTGATGTATTTATAAACATTTATGAAGTCACCCCTCAGCCTCCTCTTCTCCAAGCTAAAGAGACCCAGCTCCTTCAGCCTTTCCTCATAAGGGAGATGTTCCACTCCCTTCACCACCTTTGTAGCTCTGCGCTGGACTCTCTCAAGCAGTTCCCTGTCCCTCTTGAGCTGAGGGGCCCAGAACTGGACACAATATTCCAGATGTGGCCTCACCAGGGCAGAGTAGAGGGGAAGGAGGACCTCTCCCCACCTACTAGCTACTCCCCTTCTAATACACCCCAGGATGCCATTGGCCTTCTTGGCCACGAGGGCGCATTGCTGGCTAATGGTCATCCTGCTGTCCACTGGAACCCCTAGGTCCCTTTCTCCTACACTTCTATCCAGCAAGTCGGTCCGCAACCTATACTGGCACATGGGGTTATTCTTTGCCAAGTGCAAAACTTTACACTTGCCCTTGTTGAACTTCATATGATTTCTCCCTGCCCAGCCCTCCAGCCTGTCCAGGTCTCTCTGAATGGCAGCACAGCCTTCTGGTGTGTCAGCCACTCCTCCCAGTTTTGTGTCGTCAGCAAACTTGCTGACAACGCTCTCTAATGCCTCATCCAGGTCATTGATGAACATATTGAAAAGCACTAGCCCCAGCACTGAGGTCCTCCGGAGGGACCCCACCAGACATACGCCTCTAACTAGACTCTGCCCTATTGACTACAATTCTCTGACTTCTTCCCTTCAACCAATGTATTCATGTTATTTTTTCACTGGGAAAGCATAAGAGGTCTTGCAGTTTACCAAAATCTTCTATATCCAGAACTGTTTAAATCTCAGCTAGGCTACACACTTCTACCTGTGTCTGTCCTAGGTTCACACATCTTGCATGCATTTGCACTCATTTTTTGGTCTGTGCAGATTTAAGTAAGAGTGAGTACCACTCAGATTAGCTGGCTGCTCAAAGGCCAAAGTCTTCCGACACCCATTTTTCATAGGTACAACTCTCATGCAGACACTGCATTATTTATGTTAAAAATGCTCTTTGGAAGTCAGATGAAATAAACGAAGAGTGAGTTTAAACAATAGAAACATACCCAAGATCTGTTCTTGACAAGCTAATAGGGACATTTTCTAGAGGAATGAACTGATCCAATGTGAATAGAAAGAGGCCTTCACTGAAGCAAGTCACACAACATATAAATGAAACCTGCAGAACAATTGTAACGAAGTTTACAAACAAGCAGTGGGTGGTCATGCAGACAAAATGTTTTATTTCTTTTTATTTCAAAAGAAAAAGAAACAAAATTGACGTTTTACCAGTGTTCAGCAAAGTCCTTAGGAAGACGGAAGAATCATCTCCAAGCTACTTTTGCAGAAGTCTGTAATGATGACATGTTTTCCCCTTTGTAGACGATAAGATTGATACTAGCATGAAGGACCTCTCTGGTGCCAGAAATGATCTTCACATGTAACCCTTGCTTGGCAACTCCAGAAGATATCCTCTTTTTGGTAGAGATGTCTTTTTGCTGGTACAGGAGGGACATCTTCCCCTAAGAGCTTTGCTGCTGCTCTGGAGAAGGCAATCATGAGCTTAGAGACAAATAGGATCCTCCCCAGAGCAATTATTTTGCTTAAGCATCTAGGCCCTTCAGAAATGTTATGTGAGCTAAAATTAGCTGTTCCAATATTAAGTTTACCAGATGTTCCTGAATGGTTTGTTTTGGTACTACCTGAAGATTCATTTCTCTTATTGGTCCATTCACCATGGGAACAAACTTTAGTTAAATGCCCTCACTACCTCACTACACTGGGAGCTGATGAATATCCACAAGTGTCATCTGAAAGACAATTCTGGCCTTATGAACCCCTGCCTGGGTTATGATGAATCCTTAAATACATTAAGGGCTTTACTATATTTTTTCCTAATCTTTGAAGACTAATAATGCCTCTTTATTAATTTTAGTGGTGTTCTGAACTTTTAACAGGCAATTCCTTCATAACTGTTAAAGAGCTGGTGAAGAGAATAAGTGGAGAACGGATAGTTCTCAGCTCCCCCAAACTGAGAAATTGGTGAGTGGAAGAAACAAATGCTTGAAAGAAACAGAAGTACCAACAGCTGCATTGGAAAGAACCAGTTAATTGTATTGTCAGAAAACAAATAAACATGTTACAATTAGTCCAGGAGTAAACTGTCTTTGCTAAGTAGATATTTCTAGGCTGTTTTTCTGGTTCTGTGGCAAGATATTAAAGTTCGATGTTATGTTTTCAGTAGATAACCTGCAAACCCAGATTTTTTTTGTTCCTTAGGACTACTCAGTACTATTCTGTCTCATGAAAAATCATTATTTATTATTTACTTTGTCTTGCAAAACAGGCATGTACGTCCCAAATCAAACTACTTTCCTAAGATTCAAAAAGAGCATTAGCAACTCATTGAAAACTCATACTGAAGCCAAGTCCAGTTTTACTCATGAGCTGACACAAAGCAGCACTCTCTCTGACAACAGTGTAGTCACAGTGTGCTCTTAATGGCTTTCCTTAGTCATACAGCACCAACGTGTTTTTCTGTAATTACTGCTAAGTCTGCTGTTACAAAACCAGCATCATTCTACCCTGTTCTGGCTCCTTGGCTGTAATACTTCTCTTCTTATTTCACAAATAATTAAAGTGTAGCAGGGGACAACGCAATTAATACTGGTTTACTGACACCCAGCCTATTCATGCTGCACAATTTGAGTCTTCTAAATCTTCCAGCAGTCACCCTGCAACTACTCAGATGACAGATAAATCTTCCTTGGTGCTGTGTGAAAATTCATGTGCGTAGAAGCAAATGCCCTCATGGGTCACACTTGCCATTGCAACTCACCCTTCTCTTAATCTTCCGGTGCTACTTTCAGAAGTTCTGTAGTTCTGAAGATGCAAACAATGAGCATCGACCCTGAACTGCCAGGAAAGACCATCAGTAAGAACATTACTGCTGCAGTTTCCTATGAAACACTGGTGTTACTGCCCCTCCTTCCTACAGCAAAAGACCATCCAGGTCCTCCTTCCTGGAGGAGGCAGCAATACAGTCAAAGTGTCTGAGGACAGCTGTGCTAGTCTACATGCACATAGGCAGGCTTAGGCACTTCCAACACGCTCTGAGGGTCTGAGGAATAAGTAAGCTTGGGAATGCCCTCTGAAACTTTGTAGACAGCAGAATTCAGTATTAATGTCACTTCTGATAGTAACTGGAAAGGCTGGAGTAATTCTCTGCCCTTAAGGAGAAGTGGCATGGAACAACATCCGTTTGTAGGAATAAAACTGCTCCCTTCTACCAAATAGTGTGAATCTACTCTTCTCAGGCTATCATATGAAGGGTGTTCGATCCAGAATTGCCTTCAAAATACCAAATCCTCATTCACAACAGAATAAAACACACTGTAACAAATCACATCTTTGTAAAAGACCCAGACAGCCATAACTATGATGCACCACAGAAAGATGGGAGAGTGTCTATCACTGCCAGTTTCATAGGTCCCTGCAGATGAGATTTATTTATGATGTAGAATTCCCAGGTGGTGAGAGAAAATGGGTATTGCCTTGTGCTAGCGTAGTGATTTGATCCTGGCTGGAGAAAACATAGCAAAGGGGTAATGGCTTGAGATAAGGACAAGGAGATCACTCAGATACTACTCTCACGGGCAAAACAGACTCGACGCGGGGAAATTAATTGAACTTATTAGCAATCAAATTAGAAAAGGGCAATGAGAAATAAAACTAAATCTTAAAAACAGCACCTTCCTCTCACTCCTCCCTTCTTTCCAGGCTTAACTTTACTCCTGATTTCTCTACCTCCTCCTGATCAGCACAGGGTGACAGTGAATGGGGGCTGTGGTCAATTCATTAGACATTGTCTCTTCTACCCCTTCTTCCTCAGCGGGAGACTCCTCACTCTTCTCCTGCTCTATCATGGGGTCCCTCTCATGGGAGATCATTCCTCACAAACTTTCTCCAATGTGAGTTCTCTCCATTGGATGCAGTCCTTCAGGAGCAAACTGCTCCAGTGGGAGTCCCCTGCAGGGTCACAGGTCCTGCCAGCAAACCTGCTCTGGTGTGTGTTCCTCTCTCCCTGGGCTACAGGTCCTGCCAGGAGCTTCCCATGGGATCACAGCCTCCTTCAGGCATCCACCTGCTCCAGTGTGAGGTCCTCCATGGGCTACAGGTGGATATGTACACTCCCATTATCTCATTATTGCAGGGGGATGGTGTGCCTCACCATAGTCTTCTCCTCAACTCAGTGGAATCTCTGCTCTGGTGCCTGGAGCACATCCTGGCCCATCTTCTTCACTGATCTTGACGTCTTCACATATTCTCACTTCTCTCTGTCCGCAATTGTACAGTAGTTTTTTTCCCCAATTCTTTAGTATATTATCACAGAGGCATTACCATCATCGCTGATGGGCTTGGCCTTGGCCAGTGGCAGGTCTGTCTTTGGAGCCAGCTGGCATTTGCTCTATCAGACAAAGGGGAAGCTTCTAGCTGATTCTTACAGAAGCCACTCCTATGCCTTTCCCCACAACAAAACTTGGCCACGCAAACCCAATACAGCTACCAGTGAAGATAAGAAAATGTCAGCTGTTATTGTTTTTCTGATATTGCTTCTCCTAAATCTGGCAATCTTCTTAACCCTGATTATGTGAACCACCCAGGCACCTGGTGAAGGTCAATATCGTTAGAAACATGGGTTACACCTGGGGCTTACTATTTTGGCTGTGGTCTTTCTCCACTATTTGTAAGCAAAGTAAAGAAAAAAGTAAGAAATCTGCTAAAATGTATGTAAAGGTTAAGTAGAAGTGTAATTCAGCTTACCATTTTGAATAGTGACCCGTATGGAGTTTATGAGGACTCCAGAAACATTGATAGAGTTCCACTGGAAAATGTTATCTGTAGACCACACAGTGTGTTTATTTTCCCTGGCCTATTTCTTAGAACACTGATTTATCTTATCTGCATGCAAATAATATAATGATGTGATGACAACACTGTAAAAGTTTTCATCATCTTTTATTTAGCATCTGGGAAATTTCACATGTCTCTGCCATCTCTAAGCTATTGCTTTTCCAGAAATGAGTTAAAGCATGAGTCCTAAAGGAGGAGAGATACCATTTATTTCTATGTAGACTCTGCAGATACTATATTCCAAGTAAAACTCACTTGGCTTTCTGCAGGACTTCAAGCCCAGGTTCATTCAACTTTATTATGATGCAGCAGGTCTCATTAGCAGTCAGCTTGCATTTACCTCAGCAGGATTAACTGAATCCATTATTTTCAGCTAACATGCAGTGGCCCTCCTTGATCCTTTGTACATCTTTGCCTTTTTTTTTTTAAAAAAAAAAAGAACTCTCTTGTATTTCTCCACTTAAAATAAAAAGTTACAGAAGTCTCAATGGAAAAGAGTTTGGATTCGTTGTTTGAAATAAACACATCAATATTTAGTTACAGGGAAATAAAAATCAGATGAGAAAGTAGAAAGGTCCTAGGTGTCACTTTGAGATGGTGGGATGGTGATTTCTATCAGAAAGCCTTGCTTGCCTTTCAGCTGTAGGAGGCTTATAAATAAGGTTGGTCACCCACGATTTGTTCACTTTTGTTTATTTCCATCCCTTGCAGATCACCATGACTGTAAATCATGCTGCTCAGTCTCACTGCAGGCTGCCTCCAAAGGGCAGCTCTGCCTCCCTGCCTGCTCCCCTCCCTCTTCTGTGGTGGCACAAACAACCCTGTAGTTGGAAAGTCAGCTGGGTCAGATTGTTCATCTGGTTGATAAGATAATATTGGGTTTTTACTCCTTTTTTTTTTTTAATGCAGGATGAATTTTCAGCCAGATGAGTTTTTGCAAAATGCTTGATATCAGAAGTGCACAGCCAGTTTTCTGTTTTGCTGTTCACTGTCTCCATACTGTCCAAAAAATGGAGCTGAGCTTGGCTCTGTAAATGCTACACGTAAAGACCCCGGGGCCTTAGGCATATCTCCAAGGCTCCTTCACACCATCATGGCTGTTAGCCTCTTCCTCTCCCAAAAACGATTGCATTCATGCCTCCACTAAAGCGGCTTTGTTCCAGAACCTTAATGAAGATGGAATTCAGGTCCACAGCCTCATGCCTTAAGGACTTGTCATGAACTTTACTGTAGGTGCATTCATGCTGCACAGCACCTCAACGTACAGAGACACCTATGAAAGCCTTGGTCTTGACAAATGGACTAATTACTCCCCCTACAAATCACGATTAATTGCCCCAGGCACAGTGCCAGGATAAAGCAGTCGTAACACTCCTGTGTCCTGAGCTAATTCACCAGCATGACACAGCACTGTCTAGACACACCAGCCTGGACAGCCCTAGTTCTGGTACCTCCATATGATGTAAACACTCAGTTCCTGTTAGCCAAAACATAGAGCACTTCCAGTGCAGTGAGTTAGCCACAAAATTATATAAGATTGCTGTATAATCTGTTTCCAGAAATGTACATCCTTTCCCAGCACAGCTGTGATGATAGGTGCTCTGGGATGCATCTCTAAGAGATTAGTTTAAAACATATTGTTGAGGTATTGGCTTCAGGTAACTCTTAAAAAGCACATACTGTGACTTTGCCCCAGTCCTAGCTCAAAACCTAGGTCTCATGGAGCCCCTAAGCTTGAAGAGAAGGTTTAGAGAGCTCAGTGCCTTCAAAAACATGGGTGTGGCTGCACTGCCAAGGCTTGTACGCTGCCCTAGAAAGATCTGAAAGGAGATTAACTTTTGTTGTCTAGGTAAATTTAGGGCATGTAACTTGAGAAGTTTAGATTTTCCTTCGCTGGGGCAGAAAGGCTAGCTCAAGTGTTCCACAAACAATGCATAATATAAGTTGAGCTCAAGAAGGGCCAGAAAATCTCTAAGGGGGTTCCTTCCTTCCTTTCCCTCTTCATCACTTCGTTCTGCTCTTCTAACTTCCTGCCCTCCCTTCACTGTAAACAAGTAAGGTCACCATGACAGGTCCAAACTAAACATGGTAGGAGACCTGTGTATTGAAGGTAAAAGAACATAAAATTAAATGCAATCTGCCAGGCTGCATTTTATTTACTCATTGCTTACATCATTTGGCTTTTGTGCCTTTAAATATATGTAGAAACAGTAATTTATTGGTAAAAATAATTCAACAAAGTGTTGTTGGAGAGTGCTTGCTATGGCTTGATATGCACTCTGATGATTATAAGCTTTTTATGTGTCCAAAATTAGAAGCCTCTTTGTGAATTTGTGTAACTGTCTTAGGGTGTGGATAGAGAAATAGTTACCAAAAAATAGCAGGTCAAAGAGAGAAAAAAGACACATACTGAGAAGCAGTGTATGAAAGCCTTCCAAGAGCTCATAAGCTTTGGAGATTAGTACGTATGCATCAGAGATGACGAACTCAGGACACCACACACTGGCCAGATCTGCACAAGGACACCAGCATGCTTCGTCTTCCACTATGGCTTGTGCATATCTATCTACATGCAAGAAGGATTTTATGTGCTCTATTCAGAGAAAGACAGTAGGATTATGCATACTCCTGATGAAACAAGGGACTTCTTGAGGGATTTTCTGTGCCTCTGTTTCTTAGTTTACAGCTGGGTATGGCCTCTGCTGCTGCTCTAGCTGTGAGTGAGAGTGGGAGTCTGGCTGTGAACTATGTGAGGGAACAAGCACCATGGGAATAGTTTTCTGCTGTTAATAATAACAGCAGCCTGATAGTGTTAATGATAACTTGATTATTTAAAGGTGTACCCATAAGTACTGTTTGTGATATATGTCTCGCTTGACCTGAAACCCTGTCCAGGAAAAGAGAACTTTCAACACTATGCATTGTTTTGGGATAAACCCTGTGAAGTAACAGTTCAGGTATGGTAATTAAAGAGAAAAGTCCCAGAATGGTCCATCTGCAGCACCTAGAAAACCTTTCTGCCACCCTGAGTTCTTGAGTAAAGTCATGACAGTCAATGTCAGGGACCTGAGCTGAAGATGTTATTTTCCATCCATCCACAACTTCATCCACACAACTGTGAACGGGAGAAGACAATTCATAAAATGTTTTAATATACACTGATAGTATAGAAGAGTGAAAAATCTGAGCAAATAAGAACGTCTTTGAGACCTCCTCCAGCCTTTCTCCATGCACTTCAAACCTGTCTTCTTTCCACAGCTTCCACCAGCCATCCCTAACATATATATTGATATATATGGTTCTGTGCAATAAGATGTCTATAATTTGGGGGCAGAGGCCCGATGTGAGATCAATCTGATGGATTCACAGGAAGGCGGTGCCTCTCAGGCTCACCTTCTGCATCCTCTGACGGCCAACCCTGGAGTTCAGTGCTTACCTTAGCTCCAGAAGGTATGGGAACAACTCCCAACAGCATTGGAATGATCTTCCACTTGCTTCTAGATTAGACAGCAGCAGACACCCATTTCAGTTTTGTGTTTTTATTGGTCCTGGAATGAGTTCACTTCTCACTTTAAGTAACAGTGATAAAATATGAGAATATCTGGTGGAGGGGTAAACAAACTTCTTCCCAAACATGATTTCTGGTAGACTTTTCAGTTTTAAAAAAGTATTTGATTAAAATTTACTCACCTTTAATTTTCATATAATTGATCACTCTAAATAGACTGTGAACTTCTATCAAGTAATCAAATATTTGTGTATCTACTTAACAGATACCGGATAATCTCTCACATGTAAGACAGCATCTGAAAAAGTGATAGTGGTTTGTGTCACACATTTTGAACTCCTCTCAGGTCCCAAGTGCTGGAAACGTGACATTCAGAGGATGCTTTTGCAATGAAATGTGTTAATACTTTACCATATGTAGCCACTAGTGATGAATTGCTTTGGTATTCACTGTAAGAACATTAACCAAGATGAACCCATTTGGTGTTAATGTCAGTGTAATATATAGCTCCCTAGATAACCCTTTGGAGTTTAACATTCATTTAGAAAACATTTTTTCAAAGGAGTTTTATACTATGCTTTAATGTTTTAGTATTAGCAGACAAGCCATTTTGGATTATATTTTTCAGTTCTGCCTAAATGCTGTGCTCACTGCCTAACCTGCTTTTCAGGACTGAAATCTCTGTTCTCGAGGGAAAGCTGGAACGACAGTCCTATAAAATACTCTAAAATCACACATATAGGTGGGAATAATGTACTCTGTTAAATGGCCTTGAACTTCTACATACATCACGTGCTTCATACATCACAATGTCTCCCTTCTATATTACTTATGCCTTTGCTTCACTTACTGTCTTCTAAAATGGATTATATATACTCAAGCAATAAACAGATGGTTATTTCTTTTTTGATTACTATCTAGTCTATGTTTTTTATGTGTGTCAGCCCTTTTCTTTAGTCAAGTGAAAG
>NW_009719854.1:39571-43381 GCF_000703405.1 Apaloderma vittatum
ATTGTTATGTTTTATTTAATTTATTATTTGGAATACACTTCTAGAAATGCTGGGAACGCATCTGTTCTTGCTGTCCCTGCCACCACTAGAAGGTCTAATACACACTGCTGACACTACAAACTCTAGAGTGTTGTGCCTGGGACATGGTCAGCCCTGTGGGGCAGTAACAAATTGCGCTGCATGTGTCACTGGAGTACTGTGAGCAGAGACTGTAGAGTTTGTATAGGCAGTGGAGGAACAAAATTTCTATGCCAGAGGCTAAATCATATTTAGATTAGATGAATCCTTGTCGGATTCTGATAGCAAAACGGCCATTCAGGGGTAATTGCTTGTTTATAAAGATGTCTTGTAACTGAGCAGTTAGATGGATTTAATCCATTCAAGGTGTTCTGTTCCCCATCAAATGTTAGCTAGTGCCAGGTCACCTGCCTAATTTCATTTAAAAAAAAAGAAGTTAATATGACAAGATTTATTTTCAATAAACCATGTTGATTGATACTAATTATATTACCATCCATTAATCCTTCTCAATTAGTTGTTGAATTATTTAGTTGGTGACCAACATCAGGACAGATCATCCCATCTGTTCTTTTAAAAATGCTATCATATTTTCTTTCTTGCCGTTTTCTGGGACAACCAATGAATTCAAAGACTCCTTGACAATTGACATGCGCAGCATTTCAAAGAGGAGATTTCAAGTTAACTATGCCTACCTATTAAAAAAACTCTTCAGAATATTTGAATTTTACTATATGTTTAGCATCTTAATAAGTTACTGTTGAAAAGGAATTTATTTCATCATCTTTATCTGGGACATTAAAGTCGCCACCTTTTCCCCTCACACATGAGAAGTATTTGCTGAACACTCCCATCTTTTCTGTGTGATTATTGATTGCTTTTATAATTTTTTTCTTCTACTGGACATTTACTGTCTCCCAGGGACAATGGGCTCAGTTGCCCAAAGAACTGCAATGCTAGATTTTTATCTTCTTTCTGAAATATATTTGAAAGATCAAAAAAAATCCCAAATAAGAACTGTCCCAAGTGTCCAAGATCTCCTCTAACTGGTCTTAATTATGAGGGCTAAGTAGGTGTCCATGCCATTGGCTTCTCCTATTAATTTTCCAGCTTCAAATCTCTAATAGTATAAAAAAACTTTGTCTTTGGTTCCACATTCTGTATAGGTATATTTTCATAGCTGATTTCTCTAAAACAGGTTTTTGGTTTTGTTTTTGTGTTCAACCACTGTAACATTACTTCTGAATTTGATTTAGACTTACTTTAAATTTACTTTCTTGATTTAGACCATGGATAAAGAGACTTTTCTGAACATTAAATAAAACATTCTTCAGCTTTTCCTGACACATTTTTGTTGTTGTTTACTTATATTATTTAAACCAGTTGATTAGGCTTGTACCCATTTTTAGCTTTGTGAACCCATTCTTAAAGAACTAGAATCATAGAATCATAGAATCACAGATTCATGGAATCATAGAATCATAGGATGTGTTAAGTTGGAAGGGACCTTTAAGGTCATCTAGTCCAACTCCCCTCTTGTCAGCAGGGACATCTTTAACTAGATCAGATTGCTCAGAGCCCCATCAAACCTGACTTTGAATGTCTCCGGGGACAGTACCTCCATCGCCTCTCTGGCCAACCTGTTCCAGTGTTACATGACCTTCATTGTTAAGTGTTTCTTCCTTATGTTCAGTCTCAATTTACCCTCTTTTAGTTTAAATACATTGTTCCTTTTTCTGTTGCAACAGGCTTTGCTAAAACAATTTCCCTTCATCTTTCTTATAGGTTCCCTGTAAGTACTGAAAGGCTGTAATAAGGTCTCCTTGGACCTAAGCGTTTATGTTGCTAACTGACACTTTATTTTGTTTGTGATATAATAAATGTAACCACTAATTTAATCAGAACTCTGATGAATTCCTTTTTCTCTGTCGTAACAAGGTCCACAAAATTGAATATAACCTCTCCTGAAGCTGAAAGTTTTCATGCAGAATCTTCAAGTAATCAAGGCAATATTTTAGCACTGCCAGAGTGAGACCCTCAGCATATGTCAAATGGTAAGTGTCCAAAATAACACAATGATTTTAATTTCATGATGCACCGAGAAGTGCTTAAGCAGTGTTTGACTAACACAGATCAGAATGATATGTCTGTCACAGTACACTGAGGAAATAACTACTCAACAATCATCTCACAAGCATTCATCTGAAGAAAGGAGAGGCACAGTGAAGATGTTGAGGATGTCAGGTTGCATGAGGAAATATTTTACCTTCTTTTACTATTTTCAAATAAATTTCCTTTAACAGATGCTTTTTCATTTCGTCTAAGACCTGGTTTTGCCAATTTCCTTGAACGATGATAGGGATTCCAAGTACAGAAGTAATCAAATGGTATAAAACCACTACAAATTGTTTTCACAAATCTCTTGCATTCATTTTCATCCCAACTTTGGGCAGGATTTTAAAAGCAAATGTTAAAATATTCGAAAGAAAAGAGTCAGCTAGAAGATTTGTCATTCTGTTGGCTGGAATACATAAAAAATACAACCAAATCAATGACTAGCACATTATGAATAGCACAAATTCCAAACAAAATACTAGAAAATAAATCCAAGACCACAAATTAGTTAAAAAGTAAAGTCAACAATAATTTTCAGAGATGTCCAATAAGTTAGTTCTCTACCAAAAGATCAAGTAAAGGAAAAAATCCCACTACTTCTCCGCAACAATTCATTAGTTCTCAACTGTACCCATAAATAAAAGAGGAGAAAAATAAGAAGGCTAATGTATGCTTGCATTTATCTATTTTTTTTCCTCCTTTATGGAGCTCTCCATAATGGTGATTATGGGTGGCAAACATTATCAAGAAATATACGGTCTGTGTTATCTTGCTTAAGTCTTACTCTGTTTTTGATAACTCAGAATTAATTTCTATCAATACCTTTTTACTGAATACTAATTAAGGTTTTGTTTGTTCGTTGGTTTTTCTCCTACAATGATAGATTTGGTGCTTTAATTTTATACTGAAGTCAACTTAATCTACTTCTCAGTCTTTGATCCCACTGCACGGAAACTTTCAAACTCGAGTTTTTCCATTCCTATTTGTCCTTGGTTCTCCAGCCTCGGTGAAAAGTTTGTATATGACAGGTAGATTGAAGTTGCCCATCGTTCCTTAGGCTGTCTAAATTTTTCTGGTGGCAGGGCATTTTGCAAGATCCAACCCCTTCCTCACCTATGGCCCTGCCATTTCCATCGTGTTCTAGGGGAACAGATTCTTCATGTAGATGCTGCTACCTCTTGTCCTCCTGTGAACCTGGTTATGGCGTTCCAGGCTGGAGCACAGATGAGTGACTATGCACTTAACCTTTTTGTTCCAGTTCACATCAAAGCATGTGTTCCAATTACCCTCACTTTTCTCATAGCCCAAGTACGGTGCATTTGAAGCCCTGCAGCAAATCTAGTACTATACAGATGAAGAAAAAGTACTGTGCATGTGTCCTGCCCATTTCCAATCAGATCTCAGGAGAGAAAGTCCACTCTCCATGCACAGATCCATGTCAGGGGCGAATGTAAAGGAAGAGAGATTAGATCAGGAGTTATATCCAAGGCCGTCATCACAAGGTTATCATCTGAAAGAAGGAATGACTCAAACAGCTGCAGGTCAAAATACTTAACTATTGAGTTTCAGTTTTTTAGTGACGGGAAGTCACTGTTACAACTTTGCTACAATGCAGCTGGCTGACTTTGTGTGTCGAAATACAACACTGCACCTTGCGATCCCAGACCAGGGTGCTGC
>NW_009719854.1:43398-93961 GCF_000703405.1 Apaloderma vittatum
GAAGAGCGTGGGACACAGGTAGACCTTTTTGAAACTCAGACAGCAGTTGGTAGATTGTGTGAATGCTGGATCCACAGATACTGCAGGAGTTGTAGCAAAGTGCTGTGATTCTATGAAATAGGAATATGCCAGAATTTAAGACCTTTTGTGACACTGCTCACATGTGAAGATGACAGTTTTCCACCTCTGAAAACTGCCTTTTGCTTTGTGAAAGCAATAAATCACTTGTACCTTCTGCAACCTGTGACATGACTGTTTTTCCATTTTTTGATGTAGCAGTAATTTCTTTTGCAGAGCCCTGCACATGAATGTATTTGTAAGCCAGCGTGGGATGAAGCAGCTGATAAACTGGATGGATTTGCGGTTGAAGATTTGGAGAACAAATCCTTGCGATCTGATACATGTCTCTTGGCAGAAGCGAACTTGACCCAATAAGTATTTAGGTAATTGCAAATACAAGACATGGCTTCAGACTAGGCTTTTGAAAATTACACTTAGAAAGAATGAATTACATCAATTTTTGAGCAAAACCATTTCGCAAGACAGAACTAATTCTGATTTTTTTTCTTAAACTTTGTTTTACAAACTTGACAGACAAAATAACAAAAAAATTTTTTTTTTCTTCTTTTACAAGAGTTGTGTATAGGATTCTTTCTACACAGTCTACCCTATTGTATGAAATGTTGTTGTTGCATCAGATAACAGATAACCAGATGCAGTTTGGGAAGCAGGGGTAAAGGAGAGAGAGAGAGAAAAGATGAAGGTAAAGAGAAAGACATAGCAGATAAAGCAGATAAAGAAGATAAAGCAGATAAAGTAGAAGAAAAGACAAAGTAAGAGATGAAAAAAATGGAACTGAGACAGAAAATGTTACAGATAAAAGGAAAGGTGTGAAGGTAAAGATAAAATAAGGAATGAAAATATAAAGGCTTGCAACCTTACCAATTTGTAACATGCCTAGGAATGTGAAAAACAAATATAAACCAGTCACATAATATCTAATTTAGCATTCCCCCTTGTGCTCTAGTCATGCCTCTTGACTATATTGTGAGCATTTTGAAGAAGAGAAGCATTAAGACCCTTGGTCATTCATAGATTACAAAGGTGGGATCTTTATTCCATAAAATGCATAGATTTTTAAAATTTATTTTATTTATTAGAAAGAAAGGAAAAGAGAAAGGGAAAGTATACAATCTGGGAAAGTTTCATGGGTTTTTACTCTCACGTCTGAGTTTTTTCTCTTTTCTAACAGTGTAGAGATATATTAGCACTCTGCAGAAAAGTCAAAACTTGGCTGTTTCTCTTGTGTCACCCTACCAGCTGCCTCATAAAAAGGCCTTGCTTCTTACTGTGCACTTCTTATATTGGTCTTAAACATAAATGCTTCAGGAGTTACTAGTTGTATTTATTCAACTAATTGTTTAGTTCTGCTGTATTCCACAAATCTCTGTAAATTAAGCCCTGTTTGACATCTATTCAAACAAAAAGAAGAGAGGGAAATCCTGAGGTGATTCAAATATCGACTTAGAGCAATCATCATTTTGCATGCAGTCAATACTGACCTTTTCCATTTGGAGAACTTGAAGGGGGAAAGAATAGCTGTTTTTTCCATTGTAGTTTAAATACTAAAGTAATACACACAGTGTCTTCTCAGGTACATGGAAAATTTTGGTGAGAAACAGGACCAGTAACTGGTTCTCATCTTCGTAGCATCCGGAAGATATGAGATACAAAATTCCATGTCCACTTTTTTACATGCCCAATTGCTTTATCCTTGTAGTGTAGATGGTATCCTCTGTATGTCCAGAAACATATTCTGTGGTGATAACGAATCACTTCATTCAAAAAAACCCACGTTAGACTGGATATTAATATGTCTCATAACAGCAAGTTTGGCACTGGGAATGATGGCATCTAAAAATATATTTAACAGTAATTTTTAGCCTGTCAAAAGCTTTTCAGATTTAGGCTACTGAGACTGCCAAGTGACTTGCCAGTCCCTTATTTTCTTTCTCACACTTAGACATGCTTGAACACCAAAGTGTAGGGACAACTCTCATAACAGACAATTATCACAAAGTACAGAGGTGCTAGCTGGATAAAGAACTTCCTTCTATCAAAAAGACTTGTTTGTTGGCTACCTTTGGCCCATTCACGACCACCATAAACTACCTGACCTGTGTTAAATCATTCTAGCAGGCTGGAGAAGCCATGCTGAATCATTTAAAAGATTGTAATACAAGGCACACTGCTCTCCAAATTCATTATCTGAAATTTGCTTCTCATGATCACTGGGAAAAGAACCTCAAAGAAATAGTTTGGCTGTGATGGTTTAGGTTTATCCTTAGTATGATTTTGCTGATATCAGTAAACAAAAATAATTCCCAGGCTAAATGCTTCTATGAAGCATTCATGAAGGATAGATTTGGCTATAGACATCTACTGTTGAGTTGTTTGCAATTAAATCATTATCAGTGATACGTCAGTGAAGACTGGGCTGAGCACCATAGAAACAGGAAATCAGTACTTGTAGAAGGAGAATATTTGTACTGGAGAGCTCAGAATTTACAGAAATGTCAGTGTTTCTTCCAGGGTGGCGTTGGGTGCTTTACATCTGTGAGCTAAGGACTGTGACAGTAGGCTGCCTCTGAAGGTGTTGATGTATGTACATCTTCTCTTTGAAGAGGATAACACAGTCTTGTCAGGAGGAAAATATTTTTGCGCATGCTCCAGACATATGCTTAACTTTGAAAATAACTGGGCTAGCTGTTTGAAGGGGATCCAGTGATTGACCGACCTGGCATGAGAAGAGATAGCTTTTATTTCTACCTCAAATGTTTTTCAGTAAACCTCAGAAGAAGGGTAATGAATTGAACTCTTCAATTGTATAAAATATTATTTTTTCCAATTTTGCATTTGCTTTTTAAAATGTTTTTGATTATGAGGATTCTATAAGGAATTTTAAATTTTACATTTCAGAGACACTTTGACTCATGTTATCTCACTCTCAGCAGTTCTGTAGATAGAAATGCAGCCTGCTGACCTTTCATACACTAGAGAAAGTATCCTGAAAACATTCTCATATAGCAACAACTTAAACCAAACATCTTCAGAATTACTTATCATAGCTACAGCTATCTTTTTCATTGTCAGTTTGCAGACAGCATCACCTTGAATATATTTACCTAATCATAATGCAGTCAATAGAATGTCAGGATTTCAA
Organism: Apaloderma vittatum; assembly: GCF_000703405.1. Taxonomy (NCBI): domain Eukaryota; kingdom Metazoa; phylum Chordata; class Aves; order Trogoniformes; family Trogonidae; genus Apaloderma; species Apaloderma vittatum. Next base: position 46,622 of record NW_009719854.1, read on the forward strand.
TATAGGTTTATTTACTAGGATACATCTAATGCAGAACAAATGCTTACTGAACATTTGAGTTGTATCAGAGCATGGAACCAGCGTTTTTTATTCCCAGAGTAAGGCAGAGAGTTAAATATCTTGGAGAAGGAAAGGAAAGGAAAGGAGAGGAAAGGAAAGGAGAGGAAAGGAAAGGAGAGGAAAGGAAAGGAAAGGAAAGGAAAGGAAAGGAAAGGAAAGGAAAGGAAAGGAAAGGAAAGGAAAGGAAAGGAAAGGAAAGGAAAGGAAAGGAAAGGAAAGGAGAAAGACAAAAAGACAAAGACAGAACAATATAAAGAAAGAAAGAATGACTGAGCAGTGGGTCAGAACTATGGGACTTTAAAAGACAAGACTTAAAGGAGAAATGTGTGACTCAGAGTGAAAATGCCAAAGCTGTACACACAACTAGTGTGTACAGTACAGCTGAAAAGAGGCAATGCTGTTTCCATTGGCAGCATTGATACTATCTGAGAAACGAAAGCTTTTGAAGACAGAAGTCAGACAGGTCTGGATCTTCTATTATAAGGAACAACAGGACAGATAAACTAGCCAGCCTTTGGCATTTGCCATTCTAGTGTTCTCATGTTGCTTGAGAGAAAGATACTGATAGTAACTGCATCTCTGAGCTAGGACAGTGACTTCCAACTGACTAAAGGTTAATTCACTTATTTGCAACAAAGATATGGACTTATCCTATCATAACCAGTGTAAAAGGGACACTGCATCTTCTTGTGATGCTCAGGCACAATCTCCTCTGCAGGCCCTAACAGGATCTCCCAAGAGATATGATCCAAGTCTGCCTGCTACTTGCCCAGTTTGGCTTTTGTGAAAGCACACTATGTACTAATTTTTTTGCTAAATGTTGCATTTAAAAAGTATTCCTTTACAAAACTGGTCCTCATGGCTACTGCAAGAGTAACAAGCCAGCAATATAATTTTCTATTTCTGTTTTCTGTAATATCTATTTTACTGTACCAGAATTGGCCTAAGATAGGCGAAGAAGAAAGACTGCAGACTTCAGCAAAATGCATAACACAGTCTGTATGCATACCTGGGCACTGCCTCTTAACTGCTAAAGACAGAGGTATCACTGAAGATATCAACTTCTCTGAAAAAAATCCCACAGGTTTCTGGAGAATAGTACCTAAATCAAATCAAATGCTCAAGTAGAAGTACCTGATCATGGATATTACATACCAATATAAAAGCAATCAAAGGAAGCTGCTTACACGACGAAGAACACTGAATATTAGGGTAGAATATTTCATTATTCTTCATCACCACTGAAAAAATCGATTTCTTTCAAGACACAAAGTAATAATAATAATAATAATAGAAACAGTGTTAGTCCTTCATCTTTTATTTCTCAGCTGTCTTTCAGAGTAGTGTTGATAGCTAAAAAATAAATTCAAAACTTGCCAAGGAATAGAAGAAAAAAGCAATCTAGACTTGGCAATAATCCTCACTAAGAACACACTTTACGAGCACAAAAGGGCATACAAGTAAATTATTTTAAATTACTTATTTATGTATCAAAAGAAGATGTCAGATGATTAGCAAGAAGATTTGGAAATGCAAAGTGAGAAATGAGCAATAAAAGAGAGATTGCTGTTGACCACAGCTTGCTGGGAGGTTATGCAAAGAGAATTCAAAATTTAGTGGTTATGACTTGTTCCAAAAGGAGAATTGTAGAAATTTGGATGGATTTTTTTTTTCCTTTTCAGAGATACTGTTATCTGTTCCAGGGTTCTGGATGGTTCAGGACCACAAGTACTCCAAAATTTTGAGGATTAATATTTTAATTAATAAAACAAGATAAGCCTAAATGGCATCTACTACTGACTTTCTTAAACCTCAAGAGAGGTAACTGACCATATGCAATGTGCAGGGAAATAATCTTTCTTTCATAGACTGCAATTAACAGGGCATCTGTTGATTATAAAGTGCCCTTAAACCGTAAATTTTTAATACAGAACATTATATAGGCTGGATGAGGTAACAAAATATTAGGTACAAATTGGCAGATATTCACCATGGTAGGAAAAGAATTAATCACTCACCTAAAAATTAGCATTTGTCTAGGTGCCAGGGATGATAACTGTGTGTTTATATTTATTTTATGCAAATAAGATGTGGTGGCCTTCCACTTGAAAAGGAGTTAATACAAAATACAGTTAGTCACTGGCTGGGCAATCAACTATGTTTCAAAGGTCCCATGAGAAGTGGCCAACATCATCGCAAGGCTGCTCCCTATCACCTATGGAAGGTCACATGAGCGGTGGAATTTCCCCAGTGAAAAAGGAGAATGCCATGCACCTCTTCATGAGGAAAAATGTGGAGGACTTCGGAATCACTAACTGTTCACCTTAATCTCTGTCCCTGGGAAGTATATAGAGCAAATCTCCCTTGAAATCACATACAGATATATGAAGAAGAGGATGAAACAAGTGGGTAATCTGGACAGCCAACTTTGCTTTACCTTGGGAAGTTCATGCTGAGCCAGCCTGATTGCACTGAGATGCCTGGCTTGGTGAATGAGGGAGAACCCTTGGTGTTATTGTCTAACTATCCTTATAGTAAAATTGGAGAAATATAGACTGGAGGGATGAACCTCAAAAGGCAGGAAAAACTGACTTGGTCATGAGACACAAAGGGTTATGATGAACAACTCCAGCTGGCAGCCGATTACTACCAGTGCTCTGTAGAGGCTGATGTTGTTTAACATCTTCATGAACTAGTTGGAAGACGTGTCAGGATGAATCCTCAGCAAGCTTGCAAGCTTCTCCAAACTAGGGGCATACGCTGGAGGGAAGAGCTGTCATTCAAAGGGACTTTGACAAGCTGGAGAAATGGGCTGCTAGATGCTTAATGAAGACAAACATAAAATCTTCCACTAGGAGTGGGATAATCTTATGCAAAAGGACAGGTAGGGGGCAAAAGGCTAGAAAGCCAGGATATGGATCAAAAGTGTGTTCTTGCAGTGGTATCCATTTTTGGGTACCTTGGTAGGAAAGATACTGATTTGTTGAGGGTCTTGAACTATCTTGAGCCATTGGAATCTACCTAATGGTAAAGTCTAAAGAAAACAGAGTAAAAGAACAAGAGGCAACAGATACCAATTTTAGGCTAGAAACTGTCAATTAATTAGGGAAAAAGTCGCAGTAAACGTGGTCACACACTGCAACAACCTGCTCAGAGAGGTTGTATATAGTCTGTCTTGAGTTAAAGTTCAATTAGACAAGGCTCTAATCAAATTCTGAAGTTCAATCTTGCTTCAAAATTTTCCCAATTTTGAGTGGGAGCTTGAGCTGAGTGACCTCCAGGAGTCACTTACTTATGGGATTATATGATTATATTTATTTGTAGTTCAACTTGTGACATAGTCAGTAACATGATCAATTTTCAGTTTGAGTAGGAAATTACTTTATTCAGTCAGCACCTAAAATGCTGAGATTACCTAAGAAAAAGGATGTTCAGTGGCCTGGATAAACTTAAAAACTAATTCCTTGATTACTTTAATCATCAAGAAATCTTTGGAGAGAGAACCAGGGAGAAGTGTGAAGAGTAGATACCTGGGGAGGCTGGACTGTGGAAGAGAATGTAAATCCCTAGATCCAGATCCTTGTTTGTGATGCCAAATCTGAGGACTTCAAACCAGAAATTTGTCCCCAGCTTTGGGAAATAGGACCAAGTGACTGATTCAGAGACCAAGAACCCACTTGGAGCTGATGTAAGCATGGGTCCTTGTAATTTATTTTATTTTATTTCTGCACAGAATTGTCTCTAAAGCTGTTGAAACTTTATATTTGAAAGATGTGTATATCACCATCTTCCTAAGACAAGAAATTAAGAATAACTGTACTGGGTCAGATGAAGTATCCCACCTAGTGGGTATCTTGGCTCTGACAGTGTCCCATAGACAGTGCCTATGGGAAGGAAGTCCCATCCCTTTCTGAATTTTATGGCACTCCAGATCTCTGCTCCATTGTCTTTTCTGAATGACTTGCACAATGCACCTCTCTCCTGGTTTAGCCAAAATAATCCTGGGACCTCTTTCCTAGGACTTCCACTGGGGCAAGGCACCCTGAAGGGCCAAGACCCATGCTGGCATAATGCTATGGGCCTTTTAGGTTATTGTTACAAAGAACACTCAGGGAGATGTGGGCATGGAGGTTCGTGGTGCACGCTCCCCTAATACATGTTCGTTCTGCAGCAGAAGTGGTGAGCACTAAGGGCTCCAGCTGATGCTGCTTTCCCAGATCATCTCATGCAGGCTGGACTTCAAGCCTTTGTATCTATACTCAGGGCCATAGGGAAGTCTTGAGACCTCTTGCTCGTCATCCTGGCTCTACTGAAGTCAACTTTTCACAGCCACAGCAGAAGCAATCTTTGCAGAGGTGCTTTTCCAAGGATGGCTTTTTCCAGCCCTTTGTACTTTCACATCTGATGACAAAGTACCACTAAGTGAAATCTACCAGCTTTGTGGATACCTGCAAAGAAACTGAACATCTCAGAAGGTACTCTTCATTATCTTTATTTAGATTTTTAAGGTAATAATTTTTTAACTGTTTGATCTTTTTGATTCTCATCTTTCCTCAGTTTTTGGAACAGGTTTCTGCAAGCTTACACCCTAACCTAGGGGATGTTTGTATTTTATTTGTGTTTTTTCTCCAAAATATGTCTCTTTTTGTCCATCTTTTCTGAAGAGTTAGATGGAAGCAAGGATCAATAACAGAGGACTAGGGAAGACTATGGGAAAAAGAAGTAAATGTACAGATATACCTTCAGAAGAAAAGAATCATGCTATGTGTTCAAGGTTCCCTGGAGTGAAGATTATGTGTTGCTATCTATTTCTACCTTAGCCTGGTGTTAGACATCACTACCAAAGAATAAGATGCTGCTTTAAGCTGTGTAGGGTGGTTTAAAAACTGGTCTACTAGGGTGATTTGTAAGAAAGGCGTGTTTAGTCTTGCCTAATATTAACCAAAGGCACATGAGGTTGTACAGGTTACAGGATAAAATGACGACACCCTTGTTTCCCCAGGAGATTCTGTTATGAGAAACCAACCCATCAGTGGCAAGCGTCTGTTAAGATTTAAAAAAATCAAAACATAGAATACTGAAATTGGAAGGGGCTCATAAAGATCATAAAGTCCAAAAATATGTTTTGCCATGACTTTCACAGTGAAAACTGAGCAATCTGGTAGTTCAGATCTTCTCACCTCCCACTCTTCAAGAAAAGTTCACTTCACACTGACCTTTTAAATCCTCTGCTTTCTGTGTTGATTACCACTACATTTTACCACACCTCAAAGGGTGGTGTATCAAAAATAAAACACATTTGCAAGGAAAATTGCACAGAGCAAAGCTTAAAGGATGCTTCAGACCTGGATACATCCTTTAGAACTGTTAATAAAACTTCAAAATAGAATGAAAAACAACACTGAGCTTGGGTAGAATTACTTTTTGCTGATATTAAGACTATACTGCAGCTCATGTGCTATCTGTGTAGGTTAATGTAGCAATCCAAGCTGGATTAAATTAACTGAGTAGAAGAGACTTTCCATCACTGCTTTTTTCTTTGTGTTGTTCTATGACCAGAATCATCTTATTTCTTGAGCTTGGAAGTCATCATGAATAGGATAATGTGTGGGGAAGTATTCTCATTCATAGTATTGGATTTTTTTAGCTGAATGGACACCATTATAACTGACAAGAAGAGAGAAGCTAAAACCCCATTGATTGGAGAATACGCTATTCTCAGTGGTTTTCAAGTATATCACACAGTCGTGTAAGAGGTTTCTATTATCTCATAGAATGCCAACAGGGTATTAAAGCCTGACACTGAAAACCCTCAGGGAAATGGCTTCTACTGCAAAATAATGAATCTCCTCATACCCGAATGTCTCCTGCCTTGACAGGTGAAAAAGCACAGGATGAATGATCTTCCATCTGTCATTTAGAGTCAAATGGTTGCTCCCTTCCCAGTGTCAACCTGACCAATACATTGAGCGTGATATAAGACACCAAGTTACTGCTGTAATGAACCTTGCTATATCAGACAATGCCAGTGAATGTATTTTAGCACCATGGGCCCATACAGACAGGTCATGGCTCGTTTGATGTTCTTGGTTCACTGACAAAAGCAATAGATGCCCTGGGTTCAGCCTTTTTAAGACATTTTCTCTCTCCTGCACACAGAAGATGGTTCATCCCTGTTGCTCCCTGCAGAGCAGACATGACAGAGCCCTGCAGGGCTCTGGGACTGTCGCACCCAGGAGAATGAGGTAATATGAGAGCTATTTTAATGACTGTTTGTAAAGGATTTACTGTACCTTTTACCATGTGCAGTAGTTCACACTAAATACTACCCAGTAGATCCTTTCCAGTCTGTAAATAACTGGTAATCCCACAATATGAATATGGTGTGGAATAAAGTTCTGTAAATTCCTACTTTGAAAATAGCCAAGTTCATCAAAGGTTCATTAGGACCAGTTGTGCTCAAATGCAGAGACAGCTTTCTGCTTTCATGCTCTGCCCTACAGACTGCAGGAGATAGTTCAAGTCTGTAAGTACCAACTAACCAAATAGCAGCAAGTTAAGTGCAGGCAACCCACTCCTCATTTTCAAACGCTGGGAGAACTGGGATCACCAGCAGAAACTGGACTACGTATGAGGCGAAGGTGCCATGGGCCACCTACCCCTCTGTCAAGCTGTCTTTCTGATACCAGCTAACCTGGACATTAGAGCTGAACCTTTGCAGGTTCAGTCATCTCTCTACCTCTTTTCTGTCCCCAAACATAAAATTGATGTCCACATATTGCTAGAGCCTGGAGACTACTGTGACCGTGTGAGCCAGAATCTCTGCCAGAAATGTGCTCTTGACCAAATGTTTCCAGAGGGAAAATGGCAGGGCAATGAACTCTAGCTGTGGGGTTGCATGTGATGTAGGTAGTTAAAGTATTGGCATATATTTGGAAAGCCTGTGTCTAATCCCAAATTTTGGGCTTTACATTACATGATCACTTTTAGCTGGCTGTAGGAGAGCAGAATAGTGAAAGTATAAGCATAAATAAAAAACTCAGGCTTGTAGAAAAAACAAAAACCAAACCAGTTTCATAATCCTTTAGAGTCAGACTAGTGATTAAAATAGAGACAGACAAGCTATTCAGTAGTTGCAGTCATCAGTTTCACTCAGGGGGGAACATAAGACAGGTAGTTTCACTTAAAAAAAAAGTATACTCCAGTCCTATGAGGCATAACAGTGATCATATAACAATGACAAATGTAATTCTGGCTACGAAGAAACTCTGTCATCTGCCATCAAAAAAACACCTGGTTTAAAAAAAAAAGTGATAAAGTTGTAAGGGAAGACAGCTAGAGATGAAAAAGGAAATTACAACAAAATTTAAAAGTATATTAACTTTATAGGCCTGTCCTATTGTGTATAATAGGTAAAGTTAACTGATTCCTACAAACTTCATTTGTGTACTGCCCAGATCAGTGGATCTCCTGCACATTGACATCATAGTTATAACACATTACACACATAGTCCTTTCTCCAATTGCAGGCAAGACCAAGGATATATAAGTTAGGAAACGTCAAATGAAGATGTCCCCTGTTGCCCGTTCTTGGCCTTTTAGGTGAATGAATTAATATAGAGTTTATACAATAGCACGTAATGATTCTTAGACTCAAATCTCCTGAGTACCAACTTAACAAGCCTACCTGCAGTCTTTCCTTTCTTCTCACTGTTCATTTAGAGCACTGCATGAGGCAAATGATTATATAATTAAAGTCTGTATCAGAATACACATGCACAAGGCCATAAATTAATGCTGTCCAGACAGCATTAAATCTGACATTTCCTACCACTAGACTGCTTGTCTTTGAAACTCTAGTTTTCTTCTCACATTCATTAAGCCAGAGACTTAAATACAAAAATCCAAGTGGGCAAAAAGAAACTTAACATTTTAATCTAATGATAACATTTTAGGTCAGAGCACAGGTTTTGTACCGGTTTTATAAAATTAAGGTAGTAAATATTAGCAGCAGAAAGCAGAAAGTGCTCAGTGTCTATACGTTAACACTGCAGAGCTTCTTGGAGGGTCTCAGCTCTCCAGATCAGGGCTGTAGGTGAAATGGCGGCATGGTCCTTGCCTTCCTACAGAAACTAAGATGTGGAACAGAGGAAAGTACATGTCCAATTCACAGTATTTTTGTAACTCGGGATGCTGTCAGACACAGGAGACTGAGGGCACTCAAGCACGTAGCATGTTAGACACCCTCTTTGTGAACTGTTTGGTGAAGAGAAATGTGAAACACTTTTGCCTGTTTACTGCCTTACTAGCTGAAGAAGATTAGAAATTTGAATTCCCAAGCTCCACTGCCTCTGGTCAAGAGAAGATCTGATGGTCATAGGCCATGTTATCAAGCTCTTTTGTTGTATGCCGTCTGAATCTGTGCAGTGCACTTGCTCTGATATCAGAGGCAGTTGTATTAATGAGTCTGCATAAGTCAATTTGCGAAACTCCCAATTACCCTGTTTGTAAAAGAAAAGGACTGTTACTTCTCCACTTCCTCGCACAAGGCCATCAGGACAGACTCTTCAGAAGAGGATGAAGAATAGTAAGGTGTGGTTTCTCTACAGAATAGGCAAAACTGAACTCTGGCTCCACTCCTACTGGGAGAAGAAAAGGGAGAGGGGAAAAGGACAGAGCTGGAATAGACTAAGGCCTAATGGTACTGGCAGGCACTCTGCCTCACCCCATCCTCAATCACGAACAGCAGACACCTTGTATGGTAATTTTCAACCCTAGCAGACTACTGTCTCTCACAGCCACATTACTGGGCCTAGGGTTGGTCTGTGAAGAACGAAAACCACACGAAACACAACAATTTAAACTCAATTTTATTTTTAATTCTTCCATCAAATATAGTATTACAAGTAATTAACTTACCTTTATTGTTCAAACTGGACAAGTTCCATACATTTCAATATATCCTTAGTGTTTTAAACTCAGCTGTACCTGAAAGATACAACTTGAATTGACTTTATCTTGCAAAACTAGCCATTAGCATATGCCCACCAAACCACTGAGGTGTCCGGTATGAACATGAAAACCGTTATTTTTAGTGTTGATTTGGAGGCAAGATAGGACAATGTTTTTTTTTAAAAAATAAAGACTAAGAAAACTGGGGCTCAAAGGCAAAATAGTAAAACATTAATTATCAGACTTCTTAAATATCTGTCTGCATAGTCATTACTCAAATCATCATTCTCTAAGTGCAATTATTATACAGTCTGTACTCAGATTTTTTCCCCCTCATGTTCCATTTATATAGAAAGGCCTAAGAACTCCTGAAAAGGTTTCTCTTTATTTTTACTTTATTTTTTAATCAGGAGATGGTTGAATCAGACTAATATATTTTTGTTTGCTGAAGTAAAGAGTGAACTTAGGTATCTGAGAACCAAAGCACACCACACTGAACGACCTCACTGTTCTGCTTTGCCAAGGATACTTTCAGATTTAAGTCATATTTATGACTAAATGATTTGTCATCAATACTTTGCTTTAGTTTATTCATCAGTGAATGCTTTGTCATGTACTTCAGCTCATAGAAACTGAGTTCCTGTTTTAAAACTCTGTCATAAATGTCTTTTAGCATATTGTGAAATAGATATAGTATTCAGTCACTGAAAAGCGGTTGTCTTCATCATTCTCAGCCTTCAAGAGCTTAATTTTTTAATCTAGGTAGTCCATTTTTAATAGATCTGTTAATAGTTGACAAATAACCAAAGATTCCTCTGAGTCAGCCTGGGTGGTATGGTTGTGTAGGGCATGCCTCAGCATTACCATTTGTCTGAAGCTGACAAAGTGAAATATCCTCTGTAAATAAGAAGTACGTGTAGGAAAAGATTGAAAACTTTCATACTGCAGTCTTCAAAATAAAATAACTTCTAGCATGCATTGATACATTGTGAATGATATGAACTTCTTAACTAATAAAGCAAATATCTATGTAGATTTTGTACTGCTTACTCGTGTTAACATTATTACTGCCAGCAGACGATTACGATATGTTCTCAAAGTTCAAACAATTTCACTGTAGCTTACTTTTAAATATTCCTAAAGCAACTTCATTTCTTTCTTGAAAATAATCAAGGACATGACAGATTACTATTCCCTCTTCAGCGGCACAACAACTAAGAACTCGGAGAAATATTTGTATGGCTGTTTTTATGGCTTGAAAAACCCCCATTTCAAACAAGTCTTTAATTGTTTTCTCAGCTGAAAGAAATTCTAGTGTGCTTTTGGCAATACAAGATTCTTTTATCCTATCAGGATGCATCATTTTAGCTATTGAGGAAATGTTGGAAAATAACAGTATTTAATTTGGTATCATAAACCAGTCTTCATATGAGTGGCTTTGGATAACACTGTGGTATAATTTTCCTGTATCAAAGGCAGCTATGTCTAATTTTCTTCCATACTCTCACAGTTCCATAACAACAAAAGCTTTTGAGGGTTCGCTTTTAACAGCCAGGCTAGAAGTATTTTTGATGATTTGCCCTGCTTTCATTCTGCTGTACATCTAACATTCAACCATGAGTAACTTAGAAAATGACAGTAAGCTTCAAGCAATTATTGCTTTCTTTACTGATCCATGCTAACTGCATCCTGGAAAGTGCAAGAACCCTTTTTGTTTCAGGGTATGTTGTATCTTAACGGATACATCTGCAGCCATGATTCTCATAGAAACCAAACTCAGCCAGCTAAAATGCACAAAAAATCATCACACTTGAACCTAGATTATGAATAGACTCTCTCCTTTCTGTGTCCTGTAACTTATAGATGCAGTAATTAATCATGATAAGTATATGAAATTTATAGTTTTCTGATATCCAGATTTTGAATATTTAGGACCAGACATGGATGACTAAGTGGGACAGAGTATTTCTCAAAATACATTTCACCTCAGGATACTTTTAATTTTCCAAGAGCAGGAAAAAAAGAAAATCAAACGTTGTTTTAAAGGTATTTATAAATATTTAGGAATTATGCAAAATTTTATGTCAATATTGCTGAATATTTAATGTTGAACTATTACTTTTCCATAAATGACACATTGACTCGTGGTAAGAGTAACAGCCTTATCAAAAACACCAGGACATGTCTCAGAGATCTGACACTTATCTTCTGCACTGTAGTCAGACTTCCTGACTGAACTGTATGTTATGTGCAGTACTATTATAGCCTGACCAGATGAAAAGCTCAGATGTGTTAGGAGAGATATCTGTTTCAGTAGAGACCAGCCAGAAACAGGTGGTAGTGAATCCTTACAAGGCTTTATTCTGGCAAAGAGAAAAGCGTTCAGTGTGTTAAATTTAATTTTGAAAGCTTTAAGTTCAACAAACTGAAACATTCCAGTTCTTAACAAAACAACAACAAAGGCAGCTAAACAAAAAATTTTCCCAGCAGAAAGTCAAGGAGCAGTAAAAATGGAATTTTCTATGAATATCTGTAGTTTTGCTCAAAAACTCGTTTGACAGAAAAATCTTAATCAGTTCTAGTTAAGGTTTGCAAATGTCATAGTGTGGCATCCCAGAAGCTGTTATTTTATTAAAAATCAGGTGAACCTGACAGTTTTGCCCTGCCTTAAAACCCTTCTATTTGTTATAAGGACCCGTTTGATCTGGTGGTGGCAGTATGGGCCTGTGGCTGAGAGGGGCTGTGAGAGGAATATTCTGAATTACAGAGGGAGAACTGTGCATTGGAAAGGATTTCTATTGGAAAGGATTTCTATCAGCCACTAGGAAAAGGTTACTAACAAACCCACCGGTCACTAACATGGTGAGAGCAAATCTCACAGGTTAAGCTAGAAAGAGACGGGAAGGCAAAGCATCTCCTTTGGCAGCAAATTCACAGTCTCACCTCACTGATCACTTCTCATTGCCTGCCCTGCACGCTCCCTTTCAGCAGCCTGTTCCTTTAAGTGATGAAAATGGGATAATGAACTCTGCCTGAGGAAAATGCTGAAGGAGAGTTAATGAGATTATCTGGCTTAACCTGGGATTATTAGGCACAAGCTGGCCATAAGCACAGGCGCAAGTGCTGGGCTGCTGTGCAGGTTCAGGTGTGAGTGGGGACCCACTGCCTAAATTAGTTGGGAGGAAATTTCTGTCTGGATGTCCCTGCTCACTGCAGGGGGGTTGGACTAGATAACCTTTATAGGTCTCTTCCAGCCCAACACATTCTATGATGATTCTATGATTCTGTTTCTGTGGAGTTCACTCATGCCCAAAGCCGCTCACCTGGGGTGACTCTGAGCCTGTGTAGACAGCCCTAAAGGGCAAGGGTCTGGCAGACTCCACAAGAGGAGTTTTCTTCCCTTACTCTGAAAGGTGTCTTTTCTATTCCCAGATGTTGAGAAATCGATCAGAAGCAAAACCAAAACAGACACACACGCACAAAACACTGTCTGTACATGAAGCAGTTTTGTACATGAAGAGCCTGTACAACTCCAGCAGTTACAGAAGAGGGATTATCACCAAACCCCTCTATTCTCTCTTTTTACCCAGTCAGACCCTGCAATGCCTCCTTGACGCCAACCTGTGCGTCCCACAGAGTCCTCTGTGCCCCTTCACACCATGCAGAGACCATCTCCTGGAGGGAGAGCAGCAGCCCTGGCCAAAGCTCGGGGAAGTTCACGGCGCTTTTCCACCTGCTCAGTGGCAGCACGTATAGATGTCACATTGCTGTCAGACTCCAAGATCTCGGCATCACATTTGAAAACAAATGAAAAATGCAAACTCCCAGACTCATCCGCATGAAGCAAGCCCTAGAAAGCAATGAGATCTGAATTTATTTGAACTTGTCATTTGTTTCTTAGTTTCAAGTTTTGCCTCCCCTACTGCCACTACTTCTGCCTTCATTTTCTGGCTTCCAAGACTGTAAAACACATTTGATTCCGGTATATCTGCAGATTTATTGTTGCAAGAGAGGGTCTAGACAGCCACACAGAGCTTGAACTGCAAGAAAAAAACACCAAATAATGTGAGCTGCAATAATATCACGGGAGCTGCAGCCACAAATTTTTTTTTATCTCTCCAAGGGTGTGACAGGGGAAATACATGCCTAAAGGGTTATATGACTATATTGCAGGATCTCACTGTTTTTGCATCCCTGTTTGGACACTACTATTGACCCTGCATCTATGTAACAGTCCTGCCTGTAGTTCTATAAAACCCCATATTTCTCCACCAAAGGGTGTGTGGCATACAAGATTTATGTGTAAAAAACTGTCTGCCTGAGGTGCATAAAACCCTGTCTCTCTTTTGTAAAGGCTTTTGCCAAATTAAAAGTTAGATATTAATTTTCCACCCTTACCCTTAGGAAGCCCTCAAAATCTAGTTACACATTTTTTTTAACTCTTTTTACATCAATTATGTGAAACTTATGTGTCCAACAAATACATTTTCCACATTGATTTTTGCAGGTTTAGATTCAGTAAGATCTGAGAGGAAATGCGGCATCCTTCAGTGCTCATTCTCTGGTTTTGGCTTCATGTTAAAAACAACGCTCTTTCTTTTTTTTTCCCCTTCCTCCCCCCCAGATATTTATTCAGTTAATTTGATTCAAAAAGCACGAATTTTGAAGAATTGGAAGTGTTGATCTGATTAAATACTCACTGTGCACCTCAGAAAGTTTTATTTTATGGTAGCTCATAGTAATAAAACCAGTTCTGAATGGACCAATTTGGAATGTGTAGAACAGATCGGTTATCCTGGAATTTATGGAAAATTACTTATTACACAAGTAAATCAATGAACATTTGAAGATTCTGACTATCATGACACATTTTCTGTAATATCAGGAACCCCCCAAATTGTTCACTGTTGTTCAGGGTCAATGTGTGTATGTAAACAGGAAGAAAGAGTTGAAGAATAAAGCCCCCAAATCCAGGTCTTAAAAGTAGCCTGCAGCAGAGGCAAGACTGACGCAGAACTTGTTGATATAAGGAGGACACCATGTACTGCTGCAGACTCTCAGGAGGTTCGCTTGTTACTCATATTATCTGTAGTCAGAGCAGCAGCAGATCAAATGTATGTAAATATATGTACATCTGGAGAACCTCTGAAATGATCAAAGAAGCGCAATTTCACCTTCATATAACTCAGGTTGAAACTTGGTAAAACTGTCTCCATGCAAAAATATGTTAGTTCAATGCATAAGCAATGGTGTTAGGTACGTTTCAAATAGTATCAGGCTACGTATTAGCTTTCTTAGAGCAACTGGCAAATTTAAGAGTTTAAAATATCTGGAAATCTGCATATTTTATGACAATCTGCTAGATACATTCAGTGCCATGCTCCACTATCAAGAAAGTTAATCAGAGGTCTGACTTTCAAGTGGTTACATAACATTTGATATCAAAATTGAAAAGGCAAGTAAACAAAAAGTAATTTTCCTGCCATTTGATTTCCCTCTACTCTGATTTGTATCTCTGGGGTTATCCATGGATCCATAAGCCCATGTATAGATATTCTTGGGGGAGATTTAACACAGCAGCTGTACACCTTACCTTAACAGAAATCACTTTCTGCACATAAATAAATCTTTAGAAGTACAGAACTAGAACTAGTTAATACTATGGTAGTGCTTTACCCCTCACCTCATAAATCCACTTAGTCTGAAGGAAAGGTAGCCCATTTCCACTGTAATTGGTATGGTGTTTTTACTAATTTGAAGTTAAACACAAACCCTCAAAGAACCACCTGAAGACATACATTGTGTCCAGAAAAAAGCAGCTGAATTTGTGGCTGACAATTTTATTGGGTCAGCAGAGACTCACTGCTCACCTCGGACAGATATAATAAGCTGGTGGTACTTTAGTACCCATGCTAAGGCTTCTTCCAAGTTTGGCATGTCCTCTTCTGTTCCCAGGTTTGCCAGCTCTCAGTCCTTCATGTTTCCTCCAACAGCAATCTAGGCAGCACATCTATGGATGATTTTCATCAGGCTAGGGAATCAGAAGGATCTGATTTTAATGCTGCTTCTAATACTAACTTTCCTTAACTATGTTTGTGTCATAAACTTCCTAGCCTGGGAAAGGATTGGAGGAAACAGAATATCCAGTTGTTTTTCCAGACAGTATCAATCTCTTAAATGACTGAGAAACCTTGGCTGGCATGTCTGTTAAAACTTCCCCGGCTTCAACACTGTCCGGGGCATCAGAGAATCTGGCTGTGTCAGAATTCAGACTGGCACAGAAAATGTCCTGTCAATCAAAGTGAGATTTACTTACTTTCTGACATTTTACTGTTATTCATTCATGCCCATCAGTGCAGACATGTAGACAAAAAATTAAAATTTTCTTGCCAATAATACATAATTCATAGACACATAGTGGCTCACATTCTTCTCTTATTTATAAACATGTTGACTCCAGGTTTGAAGTGATGTAAAAGGAGGGGAAGCCCAATATATATAAACATATATTATTTATTAGTACACCATCAGGAGTTATTGCTTTTGATTTCTTCATGTCAATAATAATACAATTTCACAACTTGGAAAAGTAATTGTCTTTTTGCTTTCATTTCCTTCAACAGGAAAAGCAAAATTATTTTAGTGCCATTTCACATGACTAACACTTTCAAGAACACAAAGCAATGTAATAAACGTTTGGGATGGGGGGTAATGTAGAAAGGAAAACATACATTCTGCAGATAAATGTGATACATTATATGCACAGAGAAGAAGAAAAAAGTAAAGACATTAAAAACACTAATAATAATGCTTCTGCGTAATGCTCTCCCAAATTAAATTGCTCCGATCTGCTGTCTCTCATGAATCATCATATCAAAAACTGCCACAGCTAAAACAAGATTCCTTTGCTATCCTCGGTTTGAATTAAAACAGTAAGTTGGCCTTTTATTCCTGACCTTTACCATCAGTGTTTGTCAGAGAGAAATAAAGAATTTTTTTGAACATGATAAGACATCCCTGCAATTTTCAAAAGAGTATTTAAATTTTGCCTTTGATAAATTCAATATTATATATTGAAAATGTATCCTATGGAAACAATGTATTTGACCCATTTTATATAAAATAAAGTTGTTCACTTAGTTTAACATGATAACAGCTAGAAACTGAAATGATGACTGTTATTTAATTATGTGTTCAAAATTGGACTCTGAAATTCTTTTTTCTGAGTTAAAATGGACTACATCTTGCATATATGTACTCTGCAGAGCATATGTATTGAATTTCCTGGAACATGTCCTGCATTATTTCTAGTGTTGCTTAGTCTCAGAAATTCTCCACAAGTGAGATTTCATGGAATTAAGACAATCTGGACATACAACACAAACTGTTAAAACCACAGCATAGAATATCTTTCACCAGATAGTTCATTGTTGGCTTTTTTTCTTCATAAAGCATAAAGATATTGAAACACTCATAAATATTCTTGGCTGAGCTACTTAATTTTATTACCAGGAAGGGAATTTGTTGCATTTGTGAAAGAGAAAGCACTCAAAAGACATTCAGTACTTTCCTTTGGCTTCAAATTGTGAAGCACAATACTAAAATTGTTTTAATATTTGTTGAAAATGTACAAACTCATTGAGTTTATACTGGACTGCCTTAGTTTGTATCTATGCCCCCGGAGTACAGCTTGCACTTTGCAGGCTTGACTCTCTGTGAGTTGAAAGTGCTGGGAAGCACTGGGAAGCAAAGGTATTTGGGTCGCGCTCTGTGTTCCTACGGATCAGGGTTTGGAAAGTTCCCTGTTACCTCAGGGGTCGTTTGGCAGAACTCTCATCTCCAGTTTTGGCCTGGAGTCAGAAAACTTTATCAAATAAGTCTCCTGTATGGAATAAATCTTTGTTTCTTTTCAGGGATATATGATAAGGCAGGCAAGCAGCAGGCAGTGCTGGATGGTACACTGATAGAAAAATATTCATCTCTCTTCAATTACACTATACATGTGTTAATTAAGCAGCAAATATAAATGACTAGAAAAACTTGTGGTATTGACTTGACTGTAGGCACAAATTGAATGACATGTTTTTCAGTTGCCATAAAATCAGGTTCCCAGTTTACAGCTGTCATTCTCCTCAAACAGATATGATGAAAGGGAAAGAAAACTGTTTCAGCACACCTCACATCAGCACGGAAGGCACAGTCAGAGATTGAGCCCACACAGTGAAAACAATCAAAGAGATAGAAAAGCCATAGTAATTTAAAATTATGGCATGTGAAAGTTTCTGTCTGCTCTTCCAGTAAAGGCAACAGGCTGAATTGGTAAGATAAACTGTTAGAAGGAAAAAAATATTAAGGAGCATGCAGATTGCTTTGTTTTGAGTGCTAGCCTATTAGCGAAAATCAGTATAACTTGGTAATTGAGAAAAGGCCAATACGTATCAGATCACTTAGGTGTCCACTAGAAGAAGTTGTGTTCTCAAAACAGATCCAATCAAAAGATTTCTTTTCAGCTAAACAGTTTGGAAGCATACTGAAAAGAATTAGCTAAAAGTTTCCACAGTGCCCAACATCTGTGGTATTTATGACATGAAGACAGCCAGGATCCCAGCTGGTTCTAACTTGCAGTGTTTGGGAGCTGGGCAGAAAGAAGCTTACCTGAGCTCAGCTCTGGCAGCTCAGCTTTCTTTAAACAGACCTAAAACAGCTGCTCTAATGGGAGAGCCGGAGATCGCCACACCACAGTTTTTATTCAGGCACAACACTGATCTATGTCTCAGAACTATGTGGTGTCTTTGATAACACTGCATCACTCCCCATGATGCCATGAAAGAAATGTTGACTGACCAGCTGTTATTTGATGAATGTCAAATTCTGTCAAGCTTTTGCCTTCTCAGAGGAGAAGAAACAGCAATTCAGGCAGCTGGTTCTGCCCTCCGTCAAATGCCCTTTCTCCTGCTTGAACATGGCTCAGCTAAGCTGCTGCTGTCACGTCCCTGTGGAGAAGAGGATAGGCTGCAGGCACTATTCCTTATGATCACAAAGAAATCTAAGGAAATTCAAAACTGGTCTCTGCCCCCTCTAGCTGTGGAGCTCAGACTGCTTTGAATTGTGTCCTTTCATAATGGAAGTTTAATACATGGTCTGCTCTTTACTTCAGAGAGTAAAGTGAAGCGTTATATTTGAAAGTACCATGTGACACCTGTGTGATTTAGAAAACAAGAATGGAATGAGTTTTGCCGTTAGTTTGCTTTGCTTCACTAAGCTGGAAGACAAACAAGTGAAACAATTTGTTGTGCACAGAGTCCCTTACCTACCAAAGGCATAAAGTCTTCAACGGAACTTCTCCTGGGTTTGCAAAGCACTGAATAAAAGGGGAAAGAATGCCATTTATAATTTATATTTTGCTGTTGGCAATAGATGGGATGAGAGCACTGAGATGACTGTGTTGTATTTAAAATTAGCATTGGTCTCAAATAATGAGCTTATTTCTGTTAATCAGTGTACTTACATTCATACCATATATATATAATCTGCTGTTGTCAATCAACATTTATATTTTGATATACGTTTATCTTATCTTTGATACATTATATTCTGACACAGTTCTTATTTACCTTAATATGTTCTTAACTACACCATTCACTTAACAAATTCTGTTATAATCAAGACTCTTGCTTCTGAACCATTTGTTATTGGCATTTCTTTGTAACATGCCTACAGGAGCTGAAAATACCACATCCAGCACAGATACATGTTAAAGATTTCAGGGGTGGCTAATCAGATTTTTTTTTATAAATACCCCTTAATGGACTGAAACCTCTATACTTATGGTGGGTCATCTTCTGTGACTACAGTATCCTTTTCCAGAAGTGGAATCCAGTCAAGTGACCTGTAATTCTGATGATTGCTAACAGCAGTTTCAAGACTACTTTGCAAAGAAGCAGCTAAAACGTGTAATGAGAGATGAGAACGTCCTTTACAAGTTCAAAGACTGACTGCATTCATAAAGTAACATGTGCTTTCCCCTTGGCCCCTGACGATTGGCAGTGTTGTATACCTTTATGACTCCAAGGGATTTAGCTTTGATACTCAAAGTTTTGTACCCTTCCAGTCTCACCAATATTCTGTGTATCCTGATGACAAGGGCAAGCTCACCTCCAGATGTTATTTACTGAATAAAAATCTATGCATTTGCAGTCTGGAGATGAGAGGGAACCCCAAGAAATACTGGGAAATTTCAATTTAAACCCCCCCCTTTAGACCATATCAGCAGATCACTGAAAAAAATTTACTTAGGAGCAATAACAGTGAAATGCTCAGTGAAAATCCCTACAGCACTTGTTTCTGTTTCATCATGTCAATTTCTCTTTTATCCTCTCTGTTGCTGTGATCAACTGAGGGCATTTAGACTCCTTTTTATCTTCAGCTTCTATTAAAATTTCAGAACTGTTATCGACTGAACTTTTGAACGCACTGAAATGCGAAAGTGCCCCCTCTTTTACTAAAATGGTCTGGAACATGGTTCCTGGGCACTAGCATTTCAAAGAGAAGATGCTGACTGCAAGTGGCTCCACCTTTGCTCTCTGCTCTGAGATACTTGCTAAAGTCTCAGGAGAGCCCATTTCTTTATTTTTTTTTTCTCCTAGGTAAAATCCTAATGGAACATTTTGATTTAACATTACTGAAAAGAAAAAACAACCAACGAACCAACAATTTAGGTAAAAGCTGTTGAACGCAGCAAAGATAACGACCTCAAAAAGATGTGGGAGCACAAGGCTTCAAAGAGAGAAAGCTCAGCACAGCCTCAACACTCTGGCTGAAAGGAGATGTGTTTTGGGGCTGCTATGAAACACATGTAATGTAAAATCAAGAACCTTCCTAGCAGATCTGCTTTGTGTTAGGAATATGCAGAGAGTGTCCTGGGGAATTCACCTTTTCTCCCTAGCTTTGCAGAGGTTTTTTTTTGCGGGGAAGATTTTGGGGCTCTTATTTTAGTGCAACTGGAGACATTACACATGGCCTTCAGCATGCTGAGCACCAGACACTCAAACTCCACCTGAGTGTGTGTTGCTGTGAAAAGACATACTGTATCTTGTTGTATGCAGATGGTCAGGGACAGATCTACAGAGCAAAAGTTGAACTTAAAGTGCCAACAATAAAGTGCAAAATTTCTTTGTGTTGTCAAATGCGTAGAATGTCACATAAATGAAATCACTGCAGGATCTTTTTCCTTTCTTAGAAAAAAGTTCTATGATAGGTCCATCATACTAATCGATTACTCAGGAAGCAACAAAACTATTTTTATAGCATATTTAGCTGTAGTACTAAAAATGAGAATATTTACAGTCATTCCATAAGTGAGAAGAAAATAATGCTCAGAGAAAGTTAAAAGATTAAAGGAATTAGGTGCAGAGGATATTAATATCAATTTCAAATTTATTATTTTAGATTCAGCAAACTAATAGTGCATGCATAGAGCTGTTAGCTGTTTTGTTTTAAAAAGCTATACTTTATTGTGAGGATAGTCTCCTGACTGCATCTTATTTAAACAGACATACTTGTTCTGGGTAACCTTATTTAGGTTATCACTCTCATGAAGTTAATAGTGAAAGCTATTGTTTTATTTTCATCTTGTTCTATGTAGCTTGTTTCGTAAAATGTGCTTTCCCCACTTTTATTGCCCTAAAGGCCTTGCTTATTGTCCTCAAATGGAGGACTAGCTGTTAAGGTCAGTGGTCTTTTTCTTCTAAGTTTACTCAAATGGAAAATTCTGGATCCTTGTGCCTTCCACCAAGGATTTGAACCAGTAATTAAAAGACAGACTTAAAATAATAAATGTCTAACCTGTTGCTGGGACTCCAAGAAAGCTTTTGAGCACAGTAGTTACATCTACCCCACGGTTAACACAGGTTAGTTTAGCCCTGTGCAAGCATTTCTCTTCTTGTTGAGCACAGGGCTGGAAAAAACTACCTGCAGCTTACCCTCTGTGACTGCCATTTCCATGACATAAACACATCATCTAGAAGGGTCCATAAAATATTCAGTCAGCTCCTCTTTAACACCAAATATTACAAATGTTTCCTAAGGTGTCTAAGCTATGTGCCTTTATTTACATGTATATATTGAATCCCTCCTAACTTGAATGTTTGCTTTGATATTTCAGTTAGCATGTGCAGAGTTCAGAAATAATGTAAACTAACAAAAAAGTTTTCTTTGCATAAAACCTGCCTGGCTTCCCAGTTACCAAGTGTTGCAAAGAAAATCAGAAAAACATCCTTCAGATTAAGAGTGCAGCAGTTCCTCAGAGAAATTTTAAATCCACACACTTGATTTGCAGTCCTTGCATTATATTAGGAAGACCTATGATACCCTTAATTCAAGCATTGTCTTTGAGAAAGATTAATGAACAGAATTATCCATTCTAACACAAAAATATAAACCCAAACTGTTAATTTAAATTTAACCAGTGTCTAAAAAACCCCACAAATATCCAAATGTAGTTGAATTTTACAGTGCTTACCAAAGCTCTGCCTTTGCCTTGCAGAGGTGCAATGAGTCCCTCATGTTCCTGTTCAGTGCTGATGGCAGTCTGGAATGAGACCAGAAACACTGACACCCAAATGGCTCCTGTTCAATGACAGAGCTGACATAGTTTAAAGTCATTGATATTGCACTGTATCATCTTTCAGGAAAAAATAAATACAAAAGCCAGTTCTATTTTGTCCTATTTACTACCTATGACAGCTTACACTCCTAAAATATCAGTTACTGCTACTAAGTTTTATATTAGTTAACAACTTAAATACATTTAAAAGTATTTTAATAAACATCCTAATTGGGCTGGTATCTGACCTCCACTTCCACATCTAGTTCAGATTTCAATATCATTCACAATTAGAGAGCAGATCTCTGCTTGCACTGAGTGCTTTGGTCACATGTGGGTCTCTTCTCCTAATGAGCTGTCAACAAACTGTCAAATGCTGATACAAATTAGAGGGGATAGATAGTGAGGGGTTGGTATATAGCTCTAGAATCAGCCCTGCAAAAGGGACTCTTTCTCACAGCTCACACACATGTGACGATATCTTCCTCACTGAGGTTCTGATGCAGTCATCCCTGTCCATGCTCCAGGTAGGGCCTGTTCACATAATTAGTGCGTCCAGGGATTTAGCCTAGTATGAAGTTGCAAATCCCCTACGTTTTGCATGCCCATCCTCCACGTCTGTAATGTTTTAATATTCTTCTTGTGTATTTTTACTGAGAGTGTTTCTGATACAGGAGGGATGGGGCAGTAACATAGTGGTGGCTATTCCCCAGCAGCATTTACATGGTGTTCCATCGATGCTCATGCCGCAAAAAGTATTCATCAAAACAGATAAGACTAACAACCTCAGAAAACCAGATCTAATGTCAAAAACCACACTGGATTCTTCTGAGGCGCATCTGAGCCCCCTTGTGCCAGCTGTCCAGGCTCCACCACGCATGTCAAGTCCTTATTAGAGGCTTTATACTCATAGCTAGATTGACAGTCAGCAAGTCGACAGAGAGGCTTGACCTGGATCCTCATGGGCTACCGACTTAATACAGAAGAATATTAATTTCTGTGAATGCTAAAGACACAGCTGTTATCTGCCTTTTCTCCAGGGTTACAACAGCCCAGAAGCTGTGAAATTCAGTGTTTATGTGATATAACCCACTGTCAACACTTTACAACCTTGTTCTTGCCCTGCACTCAACTTTCAGAGCAAATGGTTTCCTGCTTCTGGCACTGAGAGCAGGAAGCACATCTTCCTGTCTATTTACGCTGACTCAAGCATCTAGTCTGAAGCTTCTTTTTTTTTTTTTTTTGAGCGGGACGTAAGAAAAACAGCCTGTGAGACAGATCCTACCTGTGGTATGAATTAATTAACTGTTACTGGAAAGCCTGTTCCAATCCATTCTGATAAATATTCACTTGAGAGCAACACAGAGTTACAACACTGTGCAACTGCCTCTTTTCCATGACCATGTAGATATATGCTTATAGTTTTTCCCTTTCATAAGCTATAATCCTAGAAGAATCAACTGTGTTACCACATTTCATTTAGGTTTCTAATGAGCAGCTCTGACCTTTACCACAAACCCCCTCCCTACCCCCAAACTCCATGTTAATAAAGAGCTGATGTGAATTTGAAAAAGGTTCCAATTCCCCAAAGGTTGTTAAATAGCATGTTCTAGCATTCACTGACTGATCTCCACAAGATAATTAATTCACAGACGAGAAATGTGTCTGCAGTTCATTTTTGGTGGGCTGGGATAAAAAAAAAAGTGCTACAACTAACCTTCAAGACAGTTAGTTTTGTGGAAGGATTCACAGTAGCAAAAACTTTGTTCTAACTAACAATATTCCCAGTGTGTGATCAGGCATTTTAATCAGTATCTGATTTCAAATCGCTTTGTCACACTCTACCGATGACGCATTACAAGGATGTGCAGGACTGGTGTGCAGGGCTGAAACAATTCTAGTCCTTTGCAATCAGCAGAGGATCAAATAACATCAAATAAAGTACATATGTTTAACAATTTGCTATGGTGCAGTTTGAAGAAAGATGTGGTCATATACATGCAGCAGATCCATGTCCTGATATCGTGCTGATACAATAGCAGCTGCAGTATGGGAGTTCCATTTTACAGAAACTTCTTCTAAAAGATGAATTCTCAGGGAAACAAAGATGCCACCAGAGGCTGAAGTTCGTACTTTATTCGCAAGTGTCAGAACATTAAGCGTGCCATGCTAACTATGCCCGATGAGTGTTTGAAAGCATCTCTGTCCATTTACGTGTTACAGCAAAAGCAACACATTAGTGCAGGTTATGCTTATGACATATTTCAGAAAGTCTTCTATCCATGTTCTGAAGTGCTATTGTATGAAATCTATTATATTAAAGCATCTCTCTACATCTTACATGCTACAGCAGAAGCAACATGTTAGTGCAGGTTATGTTTATGGCATATTTTGTAAAGTCTTCTATCATCTCCATGTTCTGAAGTGCTATTGTATTAAATCTTGATGTGATCTGTAGCTGAGTTACTTTAGAAATTTCTTGCTTATAGCTATTTTAACCTCATCTTAGCAAAATAGAAAATGATGAACTAATACAACATATTTGTCCATGTATAGAACAAACATTTCCCACCGGTATCTACTCACTGCAAAGAGTAAGTCCAAATGAAATAGCTCATAAGCCTTCTGAAAGACTGAAAGGCAGTGTGAGGGAACTGAATTCCAGATAACAAAATATTAAAAAACTATATTTATCAAGTTTGAAGCAGCATCACATAACCACATAACTGCATTATTTTTGTCTAAAAGAAACCCCCCAGAAAAAAAAATCTGAGACACTTTGAATCTGCTACTCTGACTTCAGCGTCATATAAAGCTTTCAAACCCATTTTGAAATAAAGAATTGTGGAAGAAATGGATGTAAAATGGAATTAAAAGTGTAATAAGGATAAACTGTAATTGTAAATTAATCCTAAATCTTTAATTTACTAAAAACTTGACTTTCTAGACATATCTTATTTTTCTGAAACTCAGTAAAACGCGTGATGTCATATTGTGTGAAAAATTATTAGTGAACACGTAAGTTGTATAAGAAGAGAGCTCAAGGGGAAGAGACAATGGGTAGCATGGAGATAGGATGCAACAGAACTACAGGAGCTTCTCTTACATCCATTACTGCCCTTCATGCAAGTAGGGGAATATGCTCTTATAATTTGTAAGGACCACTCTTCAAATTCTCTGACAAAACCAAAGAAAACTAGCATTTCATGTAAAAAGGTCTGAGTGGCTTTGAAGACTGAAATAAAGACAACCCAAATGTAAAAGGAGCAAGGTGGAGCACTGGAGATCTGCTAAGAGCTGCTAAGGGCTGCAGGCTCCTCCACAGAAGCAAAGTGAACTACAGAGGATGTGTTTGTGGAATATTGTCTTCATCCTTCTGTACCTCATTCAAGAAAGGACATCTCACATTGTAAAAAGAACAAGTGAGAAAATGTGTCCAGGGGAACAGTGAGTGTATTTTATGAGAGATTTGAAAAATTGGGTTTCATTCTAGCAAATTGAAAGCTGAGAGAGAATGTGATTGCTTTCTATAAATTCGCAGGGAGGGTAAAGACTAGGAAAGAGCTGTTTAAACTGAAAGACATTGGTAGCATGAGAACAAATGGGAATGATCTGTCCATGAATAAATTTAAGATGGAAATTAGAAGAAGATTTGTAACCACAAGAACACTGAAGGTCTCAAACAACCTCCCAGTATGACTAGGAGAGATTCTAACTTGTTTTAAGATGGTGTCTGACACATTTACAAAAAGAGCTATGCAGTACAGAGGGGAAACCTCACTCACCCAAGAAATGTCCCACATTTCTATGTCTCTGGGGGTCTGCAATTGAAAAAGGAGAGCTTTTTTTCTTCCAGCTTTTACCATGGCCTCTAAAATACTGGTTTAAGTAGCAATAGGGTAAAAAATTACTGACTTGGAGAGAGCATGGCATGGCATGTGAAGCTCATGACATACATCCACAGGACTGGCAAGAAGATGCTATTGGTTTCAGTTGTACACGTAGATGTTGCTGGTAGAGCCTTCCCTTTGCACGCAGGAGAGAAGAACAATGCCACTGCTGCATTTCGTATTTCTTCCAACTCTACTGGGAGTAAGTTATCATATCTGAGCTCAGGGGCTTGCCTTTAGCGGCCTTTTCTCTTTGTAACTCTTCCCTCTGTTTAGGGAAAGGCATAACGGTTGTGCTGGAGGCCAGAAACATTGGAAGAAAAATTGACATAGCAATCAAAAAGCATCCGCACTACTACCAGATCATCTTGAAGGTGGAGATGTTCTTCTCAGATTGCACAACTCTGATGAGTCAGTGTTCTTGCTAACTAACTGAGGACAAATCAAATCAGTATTAGTATTCAGAATTATTTTTACCTACGAAAATGATTACTTACAAAGCAGGGGACTACTACAACAGCTTCTGGGCTGCAAATTGAACAATGAATGTACTAAGTAATCTATTAAATCAAAAAGACATGAATGATATTGCAGAGTACTATCTTCTGGAAAAATCTCTTCTGAGTTGCTGAATCATCAGAACACACAGCAAGGAAATGTGACCTGCTCAAAGTGACAGTGCAGTTGCCCATGTTATTTTAAATTTACCAGGAATATATGTCTGTGCAAAAATGATTTTACACTGTAGACTTGGAAAACAGAAGGAGCAGCCCTTGCAGCAACCTCATTTTTAGCCAACAGTTTGTGTACCTTTACTGCATGAAAAGAAATACAACATTTTAATTAAATTTCTTAAGGTCAGTGAAATGCCATTGTTTTGACAATCATCTGTGATCACATAAACCTCAGGGTCCAGATGGCTGGCTGTTTAATGGCAACACTGCATTGACAAATTCACCAATTAGATAGACATTAATATTACATCCTTTCAGATTCTGAGCACAGCCTGACCTCACCGAAGTGGGCTGGTGTCTTGCTTAATCCCTTGTGCATGCTCGCAGAATGTTATCGTGCTGTTGTAGTGGGTTCATCCATCAAAACTGCCCCAGCTTCTCAGCATGCTGAACATTATTGAGTTTGTAAAAACAGATGTCATAACACACTGCTGGCAGAATTTTGGTCTCTCGAGGGACAGCAAAGGAAACCACCCCCTCCACACGCATGCACGCACAGACACATGCACGCACACACACACTGGGGGCACTGGAGTATTGTGTGAAAACTCCCCTTGCCACTCTCGACCTGACAGGGAGGGGAACATCCCTGATTTATAAGTGTTCAGAGGACTGCGGGGAACCACAGTAGTTAGGGGAATGCAGCACGTTTCGGTGCAGATATCCCTCCTCCTTGCCTGTGGCAGTGTATTCCTTACATCACATTTGCTCTTATTGCTTTAAAGGCTGAAGAATACCACTTTGAGAATACAGAATTACAACTTGCTGTAGTGTTGTCTTGCACTGTGCAATTCCTCTGCATGACAACGAGTTCCTGGGGACAGAACCCACGTCCCACTTTCACTGTATCCAAGGCCAGCTCTGCCTCCAGATACATCAGGATTCCAAGATTGAAGGGTTTACTTGAAACAGAGAAAGGAGCAATGAGATCTGCTGATGTCCACTTCCTTCAAATTTCCTCCTTCCTCCTTTTTCTTGTTCAAGAGAAAATAGTCTGTTGTTTTTATTATTCTCCACCCTCTTCCCCTGGGCAGTTGCAGCAACAGTAATATACACTTAGAGCAACATTTACAGCTATTTCTTGTACCAGAGCAACATCAAGCAAGAAGCAGTAGTTACCCTAATGCAGCTTTCCATCAGGCCAGCTCTCATTCCTGTGCTTCTCCCATGGAACAATCTTTTTCTGCTTCCCACCTGGCATACCTGTCCTGGGTACAAGAAATATTCTCCATATTGACAATAAGAAAGTGTTACAGAGTGTGTACTACTATCTCCTTAGTTACACAATGGTTACCCTTTGTAACCTTCCCTTTGAGAAGGCACTAGTCTGTCCTCTCTTCTGCACTTATAACAAGGGATACAACTGGATGTGGAAGTTTCTTAGAACTGAGTTTCTCAGGTTTCCCAGAACATCACATTAAAAGGCCCAGCATCTTAATTTTTTTAAAAATAACTTTGAATTGTCAGGAAAGCATTCTCTAAGGAGCACTGGGGTTAGTGATGACCAAAAACATTTAGTCTATTAAATGAACAGAAATCATGGTTTAACCCCAGCCAGCAACTCAGCCCCACACAACCACTGACTCACTCCCCCTTGGTGGGCTAGGGGAGAGAACTGGAAGAGTAAAAGTGAGAAAAGTCATAGGCTGAGATAAAGACAGTTTAACAAAAAAAAGGCCTCACTTGCAAGCAAAGAGGAACAAGGAATCCATTCACCACTTCTCATGAGCAGGTAGATGTTCAGCCATCTCCAGGGGAGCAGAGCTCCATCATGCCCAACAGTGACTTAGGAAGACACATGTCATCACTCCTAACGTCTCTCCCTTCCTCTTTTTTCCTCCAGCTTTATATGCTGAGCATGATGTCATATGTTCTGGAATATCCCTTTGGTCAGCTGGGCTCAGCTGTCCCAGCTGTGTCCCCTCCCAATTTCTTGTGCAGCCCCAGCCTTCTTGCTGGTGGGGTGATATGAAGAGCAGGAAAGGCCTTGGTGTTGTCTGAGCACTGCTCAGCAGTAACAAAACATCCCTGTGTTATCAACACTGTTTCCAGCACAAATCCAAACCATAGCCCCATATCAGCTCCTATAGACAGAATTAACTCTACTTCAGCCAAAATCAGAACATCAGAGCATCAGGAGAAATAATAATTCACGTTACTGTAAACACAGCAAACTCGCATCTCTCATTTGTGATGAAAATGTGTCCCACAAGCATACACATTCTATCAGAATAACAATTCTGCAAACAGTGTTTAACTGTCAGATATATTTTCAGCCTTTCTGTTCTTATTCATCCCAGACTGTCCTGAACTAGTTTCTTTCTGCTATGGTCAAAATTACTTTCTGATAGGCAGTCTGATATCAATAGGAGTGAGAAGAAAGACATTTTTAATTTAAAAATATGGAAGATATTTTCAGAAAAGCCTTCTCAATCATTATTTAGAAGCAGTGACTTTTACATCCTATTGGTAACCAAAAGTAAATACAGATATTAAATACCACTTTCACAGCAGTGGAATTTTCCTTACAGAAGAGTAGAACCTCACTAATCTAAATGCGAATTTAAATTCAAGAGTAAATATAAATTTAGATTAGTAACTATACATCTTTGGTAAATACGCACTTTTCCATAAATGTTTATTTATTTAAAAAAGAGAGACAATAAACTAATTTGTGAACTAAGTTGTTTTCTCATTATCTGCAGTAGTAACTAGCCACTTTCTTGCTAGACCCCAAAATATTTGTAAATCTTCAAAAGATTATAATTATTTCAGCGATAATTTGTACTAGGAGTGCACTCTTCAGTCAGCTTATTGTGATTTAAATGAACACTCAGATGCTATGAGGAGCAAATGGGCAGAGTAAACAGTTTGAGAACATCTTCAATTTGCAGAAAACATTCAGCAATGATTTTCACAAAGCAGTCATAGCTGAATTTAAAAAAAAAGTGATGCTTTCTTAGAAAGGCTTTTATAGTCCAGGAACTGACTTTTCTTCTTGATGCCACAGAAGACAACTTATACACTTCAACATGTTTTAGGATATAAATTTAATTTTGAAAAGTCTGAAAGTAGCACAATATCTGTACAAGATAAGGCTAAGTCCGTGTTTGTGCCTTGGCATAGAAGTAGTAGAATGAGCTTTGTATATACCACAGCAAGAATTATTTAACATGAAAACATTGTTTTACGATAGATCACAAGTACTACAACAATCCTGTATTTCAAGAAGAATTCAAATCCATGAATTTAGTTCTGTGATTTTTTAATGTTTATAGAAATATTCAAGGCAATTATGAGCCATCTATAATTCTGTGTTACTACAATTTTTAAAGCTTTTGAGATAATTTTATTATGTTTCACTTTATTTCTTGCATGTAGCAGGCTTAATCTTGGGTGGGGTCATAAAGTACGTAAAGAGAAAGTCTTACAGTAAAGGACACGAAATTTTATTTTTAAATTATGCATGATTTCAGACTTCCAAAGAGTTTGCAGACAAAAGAGAATACAAAAGTCTTGGTTTCTTCTACAAACAGAAGGAACAAAATTCACATTGGTTTAGATATATGCTCAAATTCTGTTGGGTATTTTTTGTTGCTTTTTTTAAAAAAGGTAGCTTCTTATGTATACTCCCTACATTCAGCTGCTGCTATAGCCAACAGCAAGATATCTGGGTGCCTGGCTGAATCTCTTTGGTGATGGAGTCAGTGGACGTACAGTCAGTGTTCTACCATGCCCTGGTTGTCTAAGGGGAGGAACTTTTTACTTTGTATTTAGACACATCTTGTTGTCTTCCTAGGCAGTGGTGCCGTCTAAAACTGGTATTTCTTAAGAACTCTTTGGGCTTATGAGAGATCAGTCACAGCTTTGTCTGCTCTTTAGTCACAGCAGCATGATAGACGGTCTTAGCTCCACCCTTTCTGGTTTGCAAGTGGAGTTTCACGTGCAAACTGTGGGTGTGGATTGCAGCAATGCTGGGACTAAACGGGCTCAAAAGGCTCATCCCAATGCTGCGAGACTCTCAAACACAAGCCTGCCTTTCCAAACCACCAAGTCGTGATTTGCACTGCCATCAAGGAGGCAAGAATTCAGAATGTAAATATCCCTGTCACGCATCCCCAAATCATATCTTGACATGTTAGAAATACCCTTATTTGTAAAGAAGCGGCCAATGGAAATTTATATATGAGCTAGTGCCATTAAAAGAGAAATATTGTCTCTGTGTAGGATAGCTCAGCATAAGAAAACAGACAGACCCACCTCGTTTCAGATCTGACTCTGCTCTTCTCTTCTGCTGACCTTCTGGAGGAGGAGGGGAGAAAGAAGCAGGTAGAAAAATTAGAGAAAAAAAGAAGATATTTATTTGCTCACTGGGCAGTGAAACCATGAAATTCATTTTACAAGGATGTTGTGCAGGCAGTCTGAAAGCAGTTAGTCAGATTAATGGATGAAAAATGCATCAGTGACTATAAAAACACAAGTTCAAATCTTTGCTCACTAAAACACAGATCAGTGGAAGATGAGATAATACCTTGGAAAATGTCAGTATGAATTTGTCTTGGTCATATACTTTTCATAAGACGTGCTGCAGGTGGTGGGGAGAGGATAAATGCTGGAAAGAGTTCTGGTCTGACCTCACATGGTTGCACTCACATTCTTAAGGGGACTGTCACACAGTTCATGGAATTGTAGAATTTAGGGTTACATACAGAGGGACAGGACAAGAAGAAATTTGTTCACTGCTCTTACTCTGAATAATTTACCCATTCTGAATATCTCACATCTCAAATCCTGTCTGTACAAAAGCTTGGATCATGTCACTGAATCCATACTCTCATGCTGTTTCTGGTTCTCTGTTTTGACCACGAAGTGAGTTACAGACTAGAAAAAGCTTTTTTATCTGTCAAGGAGGTGAAACCTTGAAATTGGCTACTTGCAGAAGATGCCAAACCTCCTGCTCTGGGAATTTTTAAACCAGGTCAGAAAAATTTCTTTCAGGGAGGAAAGGAGCACATTTTGTCCTGGAATAGAGGGACTGAGTAGCCTCCTTCATTTCACTGTACTTGCCCCAGAGCCACTGTCCCTTTTTAAGTCCACAATTTTTCAGGATAACTCTTCCCCTCTCTTTTCTTCTATTAAGCCCTATGTCTTCAGACTCAGTAGGGCTGGGGGGGGCTGAAGACACTGATGTAATTCATTGCCTCTACCCTGCCCCATTTTATACACAGTTTAAAAGGGATGCACTTCACTCTAAGTTATTCTTAGATTTCAATACATTAGTGTCCCTTCATTTGATATACAAGTATCTAAAAGAAAGACAATTAATTTAGTTAGATCCAGTTTTAACTCCTCAGAATTTCAGAGATTAATTTGGCCAAGGATAAGAAAAGATGCATCACATGATGTTCTGCTCCATTCAGCTTACTCTGAATGCTACCTGCTTTTGTGATGTCCCTCACCTCCACAGGCATCCCACTGGAGGAGAGGTGCAAAGTCTGCGTTGCCCTCAGCAGTCACACAAACAAGCACTTGGTGCTCTCTCTGCCTGCTGCCAGCCAGGGAGCTTTGGTCCCCTTAAAGAACAGCTGCAAAAGACAAATCTTTGCTACCAGAAGAGAACTTTGTGCTGGATTTTAGAGCTGAAGTCTGAAGGCAAACAGATGTTGTGTATCTGTGATTTGAGGACTATGCAAAGTTCTGCAAATGAGGGATCATGCTTTCAGTTACACAACTAAGAGCATGTAAGTAAATAAATACAACCTACCACCTAACAGCCCCCATAAAGGTCAAGCTGTTCTTGGCTGTTCTCTCTTATTCTGCGAGGGGAGTCTATTGCTGTTTCAAGGTGTGATGATATTCTTCTTGGAAAACATCCTGTCTCCCTGGGAAACAAGTTCAGATGTAGTCCTTGGTACTGCTGATGCAAATACTTCACTGCTATCAAAGTTACTCCTGCAAAATACATTTTCGCCTATGTACAAAGTCCTTTTCCTCCTGTTAGATCCTTAAAGAACAGAAGCACATACAAATATTTACTTCATTGCCCCAAATTCACCCATAATAAATATATCTAATAATTTTTCCTATAAACATGCTTAAACTCCTTCAACAGCTATGTTGCTGTCTTAAATTTTTTCTAAATCCCTATATGGACAACACTTTCTGAGTATTTCATTGATGTTGCTACCATATTGTTGAAAATAAGTGTCATAAAACTGCCACGTAATTTGCCCTATTTATGCAAACAGTTCTTTGCTACCCCTCATCTTAATACATCGTGGTTTGCAGTCATGTTTTTTCAGAAAGAAAAGTTTCTGTATTTGAAGACAGATTCTCTTTCCTGTGTCCATATTTGTAAATTCTTCTGCACATCTTTCAGTGTGAGCTCATCTTCCCTGAGCACAGCAGTGACTTTCCCCTGGAAAATCAGATATTGGTCATATCAGAGTTGGAACACTTACCTAAATTAAAACATTATTAGTCTCATGATGAATATTATGATTTTCTGTGTCACTCAATACTTAGTGATTCAAAAAGTGCCTCATTATTAGTTTATAGAGTATCAAGCAAAATTAAAGAGGGTTCTACCATGTTAATCAAGCAAAATAACTTCCAGGAAGATAGTGGGTCTTGGGTGCTCAGGTTACAATAAGCTGGCTTTCCAAAGGTTTTGAAACTAAACAGGAACCCATTGCTCATCTTCAGTTTATGAAGCTTTACAGCTGATGTGACAAGGTTAGTCTCATATCCCTTTTGTTTAAGCCTTGATGCTGTATGGGCAGGAGACTTTATTTCAGTCTTTTTTTTTTTTTGGTGGCAGGAATTTGTTCTTCACTGCTATTAGGACAGCAGTGGTTTTTCTCACAAACATAGCTGTGCAGATTAGCCCAAAGGACCTGTATGTAGCCTAGTCATCCATCCTTCAAGATTATAGATTTATATAATTGTTTAGGTTGGAAAAGACTTTTAAGATCATAGAGTTCAAATGTTAGCCTAGCAATGTCAGGTCCACCACTAAACCACCTAAGCACCACATCTACACATCTTTTAAATACCTCCAGGTATGGTGACTCCACCACTTCCCTGGGCAGCTTGTTTCAAAGGCTGACCACCTTTTGGTGAAGAAATTTTTCCTAATGTTCAATCTAAACCTTCCCTGGTGCAACTTGAGGCCATCTCTTCTTGTCCTATCGCTTGTTACTTGGGAGAAGAGACTGGCACTCACCTTGCTACAGCCTCCTTTCAGGGAGTTAGAGAGGGAGATAAGGTCTCCCTTCAGCCTCCTTTTCTTCAAGCTAAGCAATGCCAGTTCCCTCAGCCACTCCTCATAAGACTTGTGCTCTAGACCTTTACCAGTTTTATTGCCCTTCTTTGGACACGCTCCAAAGATGTTTGTTCAGTGCCAAGAAATCCATTTGGAGGGCTTCCTGAAAGAGGAATTATATATTTTTTAATAGTCTCTCAAAGATTTTTCTTCCATGAATTTGTCTAGTTGAATCTGGATGAACATGGACCTCCCACAAACCTGCTAGCCGTGAGTTCAGTAGTTTAATAGTATGATATGCTAATAAACACTTCCTTTTATTTTCAAGCTGTGTCGTGAGCATTCCCTTCAAGCTTTTTCAGATGTGTCATTTTCAAGTGTTACATGACACAGTGAACAACTGTTCTCTCCTTGCTTCCACTATGTCTGATGTAATTTCATATGCTTTTAACATAGATGTTATATCCTACCTGAAGACTCACAGTCTAATTCTTTCCTGCACCTAAAATTTTCTTCATTTTTATTCTTCTTATGGCCTTTCTCTGTTCTATTCTCGACTGTACATACCTTTATTTGAGGATAAACAGGAGGGAGTACAACTCTAAGCTGGCACTAAGCCAGGAAAAGGAAACCCTCTGACAAGACTATTTCTGTACTTTTCCTGCTCATTATTTAATAGAAAATATGTTACTGGAACTATCACATACTGAATTTTGCCAGGTCAGAACTGTATCTGCGTATCACAGATACAAAATCCAGGGAAAACATGGCTAATGCACAAATGTAATAGAAGAAATATTTGAAACAGATGTTAGTTTAATTGTGATACAATATGAAATTTTCACAGTGGAAAAATTAGACTTGTACAGCCACAAACCTTTAGCTCCATTTAGGCATCTTGTTAAGATCCATATTGATGAAAATTTATGCATTTCTAGTTCTGCCAACTATCTCTTCCCCACCACCACCACAAAATGAATAACTTTTCTAATCTCACAAATATTTCACATGAACTTTTACAGAATAAGATTTGTTATACATATACACCTTTATGGTATGATCCATGAATATTTTAGAAGAAAACTTGTACAATTCACTTCTTTTGACTGTGGCAGAACCACATCTGTATACTTGAAACAGACATGATGCAAACCCCAAAACATTACTAGCAACAATGCTTTTAATTTAGAATAGATACAACTTGGTGGAAAGACTCGTAAGGAAGTTGACATAATCAGAAAACTTTGGTTAAATTTTTATTTTTTATATTGCTGTTACCTCCTACATGTGTAATATCATTCCTTTGACAGATTGTTTTTAAGGATATCAATAAAGCCACCTTGTACTTACCATAAAAGCTCATATCACAGGAAGAACAATAAGTAAGTCCCCAAATGGTAATAATCTCCTAGCAGATACCTTGGTGCAATTAGCATATAATTAGCACCAACAGACTCTCCTTTAAAGGCAACATTTGAACATTTAGTCTATATGCAGTGATTAATTGAGAGAAATGGTGTATAACAGACACAAGTGTGCAGCCCAGGACATTGGACACAGCTGTGAGAAACTAAGGAAGAACAGGCAGTGTCAGGGAAACCAAACATCGTACAGGGAACATAAGGTCTGTTCCCCATTTTGAAGAATGACAGGCTGTCAGTATAAAGGCCAAAGGGTTGCAGCCACAATAATTAAAGAGCTAAACTGAGGGAAATGCTTCACAATGTTTCAAAAAATAATTAGAATCTCTTGACGGAAATCTTCTTCAACAGCACAGAATGGGACTTTTCACATCGGCTGTGGCACCGGCAGAATGAAACGATGACAGCGCTGTGACGCTCAGAGGGGACAGTGAGGGTGGAGTGAGGTCACGGTGGCTGCGAGAGAAGGAGGCTGGAGAGAGGAGGGGGGAACACGTGGGCTTGCTAGGGATGCAAAGAAGGCAGAGCAAGGCGACACCACTGAGGTTTGGCTGCTGGCTCTGCCAGATTCAGAATCCCTTGATGACAAGCTGATCAGCACGGTGGGTCACCGGTGACACTGTGTCACACTGGTGACAGGAACCCTTGGTCATCGATGCTTGACCCCAACAGGGACATTTTGGCCCCGTTAATGTTCTAGAGAAGGCAAAACCCAGATCGGATTTTAGGTAGATTTATTAACGAAAATAATCAGAGTTACGTTCCACTGTACCACATGGTTTCATTGTCTTGTCTTTTGAAAATAAAAGTATGTTTTTGTGTTGCTTTTTGGTTACTTAGGCTTTAAAAGTTTGATTTTTTTCTCTACATTTTGATGGGATTTCATGCCACTGTTTGCAGCGAGATCTGCTGGTTTTAATCAGTTTTGGGGAAGAAAGTGAGATGAAGATGACTGATATTCATATCAGGATTGGAGTATTGCTTAGCTTAATTTTTAATGTGCTCATTACTGTTCAGTGGGAAGCAGCTGCTGGATTTCTTTTTATTTGATTGCATTTTTAAGCTTGGGAAAGGTACCTGAAGTTATATTGGGCTTTGCTTGGTTAGAAACCTGAAAAAAAATGTGACAGGACAGAACGAAATATTAATTATAAGGTCTACTTTATTAATTGTTGATTATTGGTCAACCATTAGTTCATTCATGTGGACCTTAGACTGAATCATGTAAACAAGGGATATGGTCTATGTCTATTAATTCGCACAGGGTATGTGGTGAAGAAGGATGGGTTACAATGATCTATGTCTTATTCCTGGCACCTGCTAGTATGTCACTCCACTCCATCAGATGGCTGAAAAATATTGCTGGGACTTGTCAGACTAAGTCTTATTTACTTACTTATTTTTTGTCTCAATAAGCATAGCCAAATAGTTAATGATGCTTTTTTGAATTAGACCCAACAGATAACAGCTGAATTCTGGAATTATTATTATTATTATTACATTTTGTCTGACTTGTACTTTTAGTGCCCATGTGGATAGGATGTGAACGTAGTACATAAAGATTTTGCAAAAACAATTACGCTAAACTTTAAATGAGATCTGAATTGTGCCCTTTTCATTTAATACACATGTTACTTACACAGCAGTAGACTTACTGATTTCAGTAGACTGCTATGAGATTGTGATATACTTAGAAAATAAATTGTAACAAACAAATTGTAGCACTGGGACCTCCTTCTCTTTTTTTAAGCTTTTTTCTTTTTTTCCCATCAGGTTTATGAATATTTCAGATTCCCTTATCGAAATTAGGATTTAAACCATAAATTAAATTTGCTCCTCTGAATTATTATACATTGACTGTATTGGTTGGGCAGGGATATTTGCATCTGAATGGTCACAGGAGGAGTAAACTCATTAGGAAGATACTGAAAATCCAGTGTCTGGAACAGTTGAGAAGGAGGCTGTGGAAGCTGGAAGTTTACACAGTAAGTGATTTGTGGCACAGACCTCTGCAGCAGCAAAAGAAGGGAAGGGATGAGTGTAAAAGCCTCTTGCTCAAATAAGTGTTCCTGTCTGCCTTTCAAAAGACTCTGTCAGAAATGCTTTTTAAAGCCTGGCTCATATTTTTAGCATTTGTCTAGATGAGATGCCTAATAATAAATCCTGATTTATTAGACAATAACTGAGGGGAAAATTAAGTCAGGTAAAAAATGCTTAAAAGATTTTCTTTCCTGGCAACATAATCTGGCAATACAGAAAGGTATTCCCAGCAGGCAGTAGCAGATGAAGACACAGTTTATGGAACAACATACTTTTTCTTTTCTCCTTAGTGTGTTTAAAGACTTTGACTTAAGCAGATGAGATTTTTACAGGTAATAATGACAGAGCTAAAACTGGGAATTATGTATTTTTGTATGAGTTTACATCAGCTTTATGTGGAGTAGTCTTCACCCATGACTTCCCACTTGGGCTGCTGTCTTGCATGGTCATAAGCAAAGACTGGGATGATAAATCTGGTGTCTTCTATTCCCTGCATCCCTCACGTAACTAATCATTCATTTCTGTAACTATGAAATGTTGTTGATGCAAACATGTTGAGCATGATTTGTTTTTATGTATTTCACACTTGTTATTGAAGCAGTGATTTTCTTCCTGGTGACCAAGGTCAGCAAAAGGGTAGACTCTATCCCTCACTAATGAAAGCATTTTTCTCTCGAAAAAACAATGAGAGAACTATCACTCTTCGTGGCCCCTGGTCCCGAGGATGGTCTCTTTGGAGAGTTTTTTAAACACTGAAAACAATACACACTTTCTTCTCTGGATGATAGTAATCACCATCATTCTCCTCATCATCAGTATTTTGTAGTGATAGTCACTGCAAAAGATTCCAATGAATAGACTTAAAATAGGCTTTGAATATATACGGTGAAATCATCCATAATGAGAAGACATCTTCCATCATAGCAAGTTATCACTCTCTGAGATCCTTTGCTCTGTTGCATTTTGTTGAGGGTCGCTTGCATATAATATCTTATTGATATAAGCAAGTGTTTGATAAAAATCCTTGGCAAAAGTTTGTTTTTCCAAGAAATCAATTTCTATATTAAAAAAAATCCTTTTAAAATAACGTAATTCACAAAGCCGCTGGTTTTCACAAGCAAAAGCAGTCTAGAAAATTTTGATTACTACTTCAGTGATTTCTGAGTACTATAGTTGATTTAAGTATTCATGGGTTTTAATTAAAAAAAATGGTAGTCTTAGAATCTGTTAGGGAGAAACAATGCCTATTTTCATATCTTAGTCCATATCTTAGCCTTGTTGTTTGTTTAATTGTATTACCAAGACAAGGGCTGTATTGGGAAAAAGGAAAAACTGACTGTAAAGCCTGTTGACCCAGGTGGACGATGGAGCAAAAAGATGTCTTAAGAATTTATAGAATAAATTTTCTCCTCGTCATAGCATGAACTCACTGCTTTTTTGTCCAAATGAAGATGCTGAGAGCCAACTGAATTATGAATTACAAGCTCAAATGTTAGTGTGACCAGCAGGACCAGGGAAGTGATTGTGCCCCTGTACTCAGCACTGGTGAGGATGCACCTCGAGCACTGTGTTCAGTTCTGGGCTCCACAGTACAGGAAGGACATCGAGGTGCTGGAGAAGGTACAGAGAAGGGCAACCAGAATGATTAGGGGACTAGAGGTTAAGTCCTATGAAGAGAAGCTTAGGGAGCTGGGGCTGTTCAGCCTGGAAAACGGAGGGGAGACCTTATCACTCTACAACTACCTGAAAGGCAGCTACAGTGAGATGGGTGTTGGCCTCTTCTCCCTAGTGAATAGTGACAGCACAAGAGGGAATGGGCTCAAGTTGATCCAGGGGAAGTTTGGATTGGATATTAGGAAACACTTCTTCACTGAAAGGGTGATGAAGCATTGGAATGGGTTGCCGAGGGAAGTGGTGGAGTCGCCATCCCTGACCATGTTTAAAAAACGACTGAATGTGGCACTTCAGGAGATGGTTTAGTGTTACAGTGATGTAGGGCTGTAGGTTGGACATGATGATCTTAAGGTCCTTTCCAACATTGCTGTTTCTATGATTCTATGATTCTATGTTACTTCAAGGGGTTAGTTTAATTACATGTTTCAGAAGATCTATGGAAGACTTTATTTCATTTTTACTGAATTGCAGGTTAGTAACACTAACAGTTTAAAAAAAAATACTTTAAAATAGTATTGAGTACATAATAGAATTATCTTCAGGCCAGTGGAACAAGATTTTTCTTGCAAGTAAGGTGAAGTTGTTGCCCACTTTCTCATATCAAAATCCATCTCACCTCTGTGAATGGTTTTCAGTACAGTTAGTGTATTAGTGATAAGACATTCAGAACGGGAAATTATACTAATTGCTTGCTCAGAAGAATGTCACTAAGGCAATCAGCAACACATTTTGAACAACCTTTCCTGCACTAAAGCACAGTAAAATAATATCCCAATATCTTAATGTCTATTCTTCAATTTACTATTTTCTTTGGTAACTTGTCCTAACCCAATAAAAATTAAAAATTTGTTATCTTTCATACATTCTTGTTGTATTAAAACATAGAACAGTCTTTTTAGACTTTAAATTTGAAGAGGTCAGTATCCATACACAAACAAATTTCTTTTCTAAATAAAGATTAAAACTCAAACAATTCAACATTTATTGCTACAGGCAGCCCAAGAGAATAACTTATCTTACCTCTGTTCTCCACTATAATTCTGCAACAAGTTTCATGGCAAGTTCCATTAAAAAAAAAAAAAAAAGAAAGAAAGATCACCATGCTAAAATGCTGCCACAGATTTACCAACCAAGATTTTTAGCACGGCTGCTTCATGTTCCTTGGTTTAGGTGTGCTTTGGCATGTGTGTTTGTCCATATATCAGTCTTGCAAGATGGAAACCATCCCTTCTACAGCACCTCCATCTTCAAAAATTATGATGTGAATCCTTTCAAGCTGTCTTGGAAAATGCAGTGTGATGGAAGACTGGTGAGCACAAATGACCACAAAAGCCTTTGAAACATCATTTCCAGGAGGTATTGATGGAGTTCTTACAAACTGCCCAATATAGTTTTACTTTTGAGACAACCACAGAAAAGATTCTTGAAATATTTTACAGACCTGAAAGGGGACGGAGGATCATAAATCAAGCCCCCCCTAACTGCCTTCTGTTTTCTCTTGAAGAACTTTTCAGCTGAGGGAATTCCAAAGTCTAATTATACTAAAAGCCAGATGATCATATATTACATAGACAGACACAGACCATAAATAAACATCAAGGAATGTGAAATAGAGCTAAATTATAGATCAAGATTTCCTGAACATCCCTGCTGTGCAGGTCCCCCCCCCCACCCCTCATGCATTTCTCTCCCTCACGTCCCAGGTGAATTTTCCTAGACAAATGTGCCAGTTACCAGATGCACTCAGGTCTGTTATGTCAGCGAATCTTGTTGCTGAACATCTAGAATGGGGAAAATCTGGCTTTGATCAGGGCATACTGAAAGACTTTTTGCTCACAAAACTGCCAAAAGTCCCTGATTAGAACAGGAAAAAAACAGATGTGGGACAAAGTAAATGAGTCCTCCATCACTCCAAGCAACATACTTATGTAGCGTCCCTGAAGGTAACGTGTTCAGCTTCAGTTTTCAGCCGTGGTGCCCTAATCCTGTTGCTGAAATGTTTTCCTCTCTATCTTTTCTACTATGCCCTCTACTTCCTCTCTTTGTGTTCATCCCTATTTCAGCAATCTCAGACCTACTTGTTTTCAGAAGGCAATGCTGGTAATACATATATATTAAGGCCTGTCATCTTCATATTGCCCTCTGACAGACTGTAGCAGATGTATTGCAGAAAACACACACTCTGTATAAAGATGCAAACCCTTATAGATAGATTCATGCATGAATAAATGTTTCAAGAGTGGTACCTAGATGTCGATCCATGAACTTCCTTCTGAAATCCGGCCAAGCGAGAGTCAAGCACTACCCTCCCCTCTGCCACTTGACACAAGGGCTAGATTATATATTTTTTAGAATTTGCTGCTGTGTGCCTCTCCTCTCTTGGAGCACTGCATTATGAAGATGAACCATTTCCTGTACAACACTTCACTGAGGAATAAGGCACAAGAAGGGGCTATGTTCACACCATACACCATACGCACTATATTCACACCCTACATCAAGTCACAGAATCATAGAACAATTCAGGTTGAAAAAGCCCCTTGGGATCATCAAGTCCAACCATTGACTCAAAACTACAAGGTCACCCCTAAACCATATCCCCCAACACCACATCTAGACAACACTTAAACACATCCAGGCATGGCGACTCAACCACCTCCCTAGGCAGTCTGTTCCAGTGTCTGACCACTCTTTCTGTGAAGAATTTCTTCCCAATGTCCAGCCTAAACTTGCCCTGTTGCAACTTGCAACCATTCCCCCTGGTTCTGTCCCTAATTACCTGTGAGAAGAGACCAGCACCAACCTCTCTACAATGTCCTTTCAAGTACTTGTAGAGCATGATGAGATCTCCCCTCAGTCTCCTCTTCATCAAACTGAACAGATCCATCTCCCTCAATCGCTCCTCAAAGTCCAAATTCCTCTCTTAGCTTCTTCCATGGCTAACACAGCAAGGCAAGGCATCTAAGCAGCCAAGAGAGGCACTGAAGTTCCCTGCAGCTCAGTTATATGACTGCCATGGCATTTTTTGACAGATTCAGCTATGTACGGTCACAAAGTTGTCTGCAATGCATCTTCACTCTGGAGACACTTTCCCTAAAACCATCAGTGCATAGGAAAAACTCATTTCACTACAGCAATGGATACAACACAATAGGAAGAATCACACTGTGAAGGGAACATCTCTGTCAGTAAGTGCCTGTGGAGTATGTTCCTTCTGTACAGAAATGGGAATAAAAAATATAGCAGGGATATAGGGCACACTTTGGGTTTCAGTGTTGAAATGCAATGTAATTTCGGAAAATTGCCACAGTTATGGGGAAATATTTGCTATCTGCATAGATACAAGGAGGACAAGGAGGAAAATCCAGTAGGCTTTTTACAGAGGATGACTGTTCATTTAGCTGGAACCA
Source organism: Apaloderma vittatum (assembly GCF_000703405.1). Taxonomy (NCBI): domain Eukaryota; kingdom Metazoa; phylum Chordata; class Aves; order Trogoniformes; family Trogonidae; genus Apaloderma; species Apaloderma vittatum. Next base: position 88,671 of record NW_009719854.1, read on the forward strand.
GGTTACCGGAACTCGTAAAGCAAAGTGCATTGAAAGTGAACATTCATAAAGAACTCCACTGCACAATTAATTTTAGACTGGTATTTTGTTTATGTTATGGATGTTTATATGTAGACTTTTGTTTGATTTACTTGGCTAAATTTAGGGCTATCTTTAATTCCTAAAATGTACCACAGGTGTTGTAAGTGCAGATCTTAACATAGAGTTAAGTGCAGCATCATATACTGGTTTTAAATGAGCTGCTAGAAATGTTAAGTTTCGAGTGCTACTCTTGGAAAAGACATTTTCTTATTGTAGACTCAGGGAGGGTTAAATTATGGCTGGATTATGCTACAATGCAGATCACTGTTGCATTTATATTTTTGCTTTATTGATTTTTCCTGTTGTTACCACTAGAGCTTGCTACAATGCAATCAGATAGACTTTAATATATTCATTTCAAATCACTGAACAATATAGACATCAAATTTCCAACCTTCTATCTTGTAATCACCAAATTAAAAGAAGGATTTTTATGTATAGGGAAGGTAAATTTCAAAGTGGCCATGAGATAATTATATAGGGCTGTTGTTAGACATTTCTCACTATTTGCTTTGAGAATCCTGTTAGTCCAGACCTAGGAGACTTAGAACCATATTCCATCACATTATGTCATTCTGATGAAATCCAATTATTGAACTAAATAAGATATTTTTGACTGGGCTTTGATTTTAAACGAGCAGGGGCAAAGTTTCAACAAGATAACTCATTTTTGATTAAAGCTTTTCAATTTTCGCTTTGCAAAACTGTTTTCATTTTAAAATCATATTTTATTCTACAGCAAGTTTGCATTTTGAATACTGAAATAAAATTATTTAATTTATTAGAAAAACGTGTTTTTTCTGTCCCAGCTCTCCTGGACCTTTTTTGTTTGTTTGTTTGTTTTCCCAGATGTAAATTTGAAATGTTCAGTTTCCTTTCCAGCTATAACTAAGCCAGATTTCAAAATCTAGAAATTATTGGCAAGATGAAGTTCTCAATCATTCACACAGCTCCTCCTGTAATAAAATTTGTTAAGTCATTAAATGTTAGTTGGCAAAGAGTGAGGATGTCTTCAGCTACGCTGAAGATTTGCATTCTGAATCTGAATGTGGTGGCTTAGGCAGTTACACATCGCTTCAGTCTGTAAAGAAAAACACCAGTGGTATCAAAGATAGGAAGAAATTATTGTAGCAGTCACCCTCCATGAATGCAGGGGTTTTTGAGAACTCCACCTTCCATTGATTTGTTCACTCTTGTTTTTAGGGTTTGAAACTATGGATCATTCAGTCAGATGGTTATTTCAGATCCTAATACAGCCTGATGACCAAAGCCAATATACTTACTTTCTTCCGTTGTTGGAGCACACATCCACACGAGCAGCTTTTGAAGGAATATTATGTGTAAAGGGAAAGTTAAAATTACAGTTTGTTCCAAGGGATAACATGGCAGAATAATTCATTTTTGCCCCTGTTTTGAAGACAGCAGTGTGAAAAGGTGAGAAAAAGTGAAAGATATGAAAATGACAGTGGAATGGGGATATTTTTTAATTTGTTGAGTGAACTGCTGTGCTCCTGGAGAAGTTGACCTTAAGAGTCAAAATCAGGAGAAAAGAAAACTGCAGAAGCTCAACACATGAAGAAGGACTCTGTCCAGGGGTGTCAGAAAGTAACTGGAAGACCTACTACAGGGGACATTTCTCTTCTGCTTTCTCCTGTATGTGCTCTTCCCAGTCTCTATTGCCCTATTCAATTTAACATGATACACGGACTTAATGTTTTCTTTTATTGTTACTCACAACGCTGTTGTGTCTCCTGCCCATCTTTGTTACGTTTGCTGCTGCTTTTGTGGTGCTCTGTAGTTATCATGAACTCTTGTAGTACTTCAAGCAGGGATCATGGCATCAGGGTATTCCCCAAGCAGCCCAGAATTACATTGGTCTTCACTGCATGTTCCTTCAAAAGTTCTTCCATGCCCTGCTGTCCTCAAGATCTTTCTTCAATCTTAATATTTTCTTATTATCTCCTTGCCACTGAAATGTTACATCAAAACCAATTAAATATTTTTCTTATATTCCAGTAGGCCTGGGATGACTTTCCAATTAAGTGTTCCTACTCTAAGAAAATGACCTAACTCTACCTAGTTTTTTACTGCTGCTTTTTCTTCTTCGGTCATTGATCTTTATACAGTATTGACTTGAGGTTCTAGGGATGTACAGTTGTTTCCTTCCTTCTGATCCTTAGTTGAGAAGATAAAGAGAAAACTGTTAAGTACCTCTCAGCATTCTGGTTATTTTATGAATTTACTTGTAACACTTACACCTTTACTTCTACAGGAATATAATTAACTTCGCAGAATGTTAGTTGGAAGGATGTGTTATTTAATAGGAATGGGAAGAAAAACACCTCAAAAATCCAGAATCCTGTTGGAACAGGAAATACTTATGCTTGGATGTCCTTTCCTACTCTAAGGATTGCCTTTACATATATCCTAAAGCACTCCAAAAAGTATGGCGTTAGATATATGCATCAGCAATTCAGTAATGTTTTTGCAATCATCAGAGCCAAAATGAGACAATTTTGCTTCTTTTTTTCCTTTTATTTTTCTTTTTCAGGCATCGTTCACATCACTTGCTCTGTGTGCTATTTGTGGTCTATCAAGGATGTACAGAAAAAGAGAAACCAATGAGAGTTGTCAATGAATGTATTTAGCATTACTTAAAAACAACTGTTTCCTTTGCATGCTCTTATTTATATGATTTACAGGCTTATAAAAGGAAACGGGGCTAGAGAAACAGGATATGTGGGTGAAAGAATCACTTTCCTGATTCAGACAATATAGGATGATGAAAATACTGGACTATATCTAGAAGACTTCTTCACTTAGATGATACGAAATAGTACACAGTCCTCATGAATATGTCATCCTAATTCTGTACATGTAAGGCTGAACACAGGCAGAACTAAATGGATCACCTTGCATGATTTTTTTTACCACACTTGCTGTGTAGGACAGCGTGTGACTGTGCGCTAGCGAGTTGGAGAAGTTCAGATGGATGCTCTTTACAATGCAGAAACACATTTTCAATTACTTCCATGGGAAGAAAAGACCATTTAGAGAGGTAGCTATTGGATTTCAGAGCACTATATATTAAATGAAAGACTCACAAAATCGTTTTTCTGAGACTGAAATACATTAATCCATCGATTTTTCCTTTGATCACTAAAAATCAATGGCACTACTGGTCTGTGTTTTCTGTATACGCATTTTGGTTGTATCTGATTTTATCCATTTCATTAATGAAGATGGTTCTTTTATGTGATGTTTAAGTATTTCCAAGATTCGGCATGTATTTTTGGGTCAGCTCATAATGAATTTCACACTGCAGAGTGTTGTCAGTGGAAATTAACTACAGCCCAGTTAGGTCACCTGTCAGGGTCTTTCCTGTTCCTTATAGTGTGGTTTCCATTCTCTTCTGAAAGAAACCATCTTCAGAGAAGAGTTGACACTGTGCTCTCTGGCCTTCACAGAGCATCTTTTGCTCTGAAATAGAAATTATGTGCATCATCTATAGAATTAATTTTGGTTACAAAAGAGTGTTCCACTAAGAGTATTCTGGACCTCAATTTCGTGGTATAGGATGCAATCTTGTTTGCAGAAAAAACAGGCCATGGCTGATTCATACAATTTCATTTGTATGTGAAACCAAAGTGTTAGGCAGCAGATGAGAGCTATATTTAAATCGTGATATTTCAATGTCTTCTTGTGATTTTTTTAACAAATATCTAGGGTTTTCTTTCATTCTAAATTATTCTTGTTTAAATATACATATATAATAGGAAATTTTTTTTTTATTATTATCATAAAATAGTTCAGTTGATGCAGTATAATTTTCCCAGATTTTTTTTCACTCAGATTTTCAAATCTTGAAGTCTTTGTTCCTACTCACCATGAATTCTCTTTGAAATTTCAAAATGGCTGAAAATTATTTTCATAGCAGTGCCAGTGACAAATTTATGCAATGGACATCAGCTGTTACTCATATTTATTTTCTGGTATTTCATAATGGTTTCAATTTTTAAATATTTTAATAATTTTAATAATGAAAATATAAGTACTTTCCTCCCCCTGCTCCTAATTTACTCTTGTATTTCATGAAAAGAGAGTTGTGTTTGTTTTATCTCTAAAATTCTATCAGGTCTATGGGCTCCATCACCGTCTTCCTCACAGTACTGAGACTTCTAATGAACTGACAAATTTACTTCCCTCCCCTAATAACATAAAGTACATGCAGAGAGAATTCTGATATTTTAGGGCAGCCTGCAATTTATCTGGTATTCCCTGAACACTGCTTTTATTTCTGCTAACTGAGAACATGATGCAATTTTTCTTATGAATTTAGAGGAAGATAACATTAGGCAAAGTTTCTAGCTTGATATTCAGTATGAGTGATATGAAACTGCTCTGTCATAAGAGCCACTACAGAAAGGAAGTGTCTTAGTTTATCCAAGATGTTTTTCTTCTGGAAGAGAGTAAGTCATTGCAGCTTTTTAGCAGTGTGACTCAGTACCCCTTATTAAAGGACTTAAGCAAGTGACTGACTGTTTCTTGTACATGGTCTCTTTTTTTTTTTTTCCCCACTGGGATAATAGGTTCCTGAAAAGGAAGATCAAACCATTTTAATTCAAATGAAATAAATACAAGGATATCTGCAAACTTTTACAACACTACTTCACTGTGCTGTCTTATGTCCTTACAGAATTTCTGTTTTAATTGCATCTAATGCTGGCATAATATTTTGTGGTATTAGGACATAGCATGACACACATGCACACTTTGTTGGCTTATTTATGTCCATCTTCAGCATTTCCTAACACAGTATCTCTTGGCTGCAGAACAGTTACTCAGATTCTGAATAAAAAGAATCACCCCAAAACCTGACAAGCATTGGTGAAGCACCATGGTTTCCTATGACATTTCTTTGTTTTTTGTAGAAATCCATAATCTTCCCTGAGCAATTTTATAAAAGCCTAATACCTTGCTGTGTAAAATGAACTCAACGAATGATGAAGGATAAAAAAATGAAGAAAACATCCCATGACGATAGAGGCCATCCTAATACCTTCTTGCACAGCTTCTGTTATCTTTTTCCATTTTGGGGAGGGTATAAAGCATGCAATGAATTCTGAATTTGTACTTCCACAAACTGTTTTAGAAAACAGAAAATAATGTAAAGGATCTGGAGGTGGACAAATAGAAAAATAGTGGTAGGG
>NW_009719854.1:93992-115976 GCF_000703405.1 Apaloderma vittatum
AGAAGCAATTGACATATGCTTTTTCTTACAATACCTTTTCAGACCCTTACTGTCTGACAAAAGTTAGAATGTTTACAATATTGTTGCAGAAAAATACCTCCAAATATAGATAAAGTGTTGTGGATTTCTACAGAAAGCCCCAGAACTTTTTACCATATATTCTGCTTAGCTGTCCCAATTTATCATAGAAGCATTATGTCTCGAAAGGTCTGCTTCTGAGCATAGTGCTGACTATGAAGTACCCTAGAAAATCCCCAGTTGCCTACTTTTGGGTGGATTTTCTTAAGTATTCAAATCTTTGGGTCTTCCAGAAGAATCATGCAACATTTTACTATGTGGTTTGATACGGTGACATTGGAGAAACTTCTCCATCTGTTGCATCCCCTTTACTGCCTTCCAGAGCACCAGCCCTGCAGCTGAAGAAGCATCTTTCTCAGTGACAGAGCTGTTGCGGTTTGAAGGAGCCGCCTTTCTCCTGCTGCTGTCTCACAGTCCTCTCCCTCTTCTTGCAGCCTTAGACCTGGCTGAGTGTTTTATACCAGATGTTAATGAGTCTTGTCTCTATTTAAGTTAATTTCCTTTTGCTTCTCTGGCTTTTTTTGTGCCTTAATTGACCTTCTCTAACCTCTGCACATGAGACATCTCCCCACTGTATATGCAGCAAGCAATTATTCACTTCCAAACTGCCTATGGAACAGCCTGTTTTACTCAGAATTACAAAGTTAATCTCCTTGGCTATACCATCTGCTCTTAGAGTTGCATGTGTTTCCTAATGATTTGCATTGAATGGGCTGATATTAGACTGTATGTTCACTAAAGCAAGGCTTTTTTTTGCCCTCACTGGTTTTAATTTGAATTTGAATATGATGGTTGGAAATCACAGATAGTTTGATCTGGGGACTTTTTGATCCTCTGACTGAAATTTCAGGTTTTTTCTTTTTTTCTAGAAATCTTCTAGAGACTTTTGTAAAAATTTTCATAACAGAATTTTTTAGACTATCCTACCAGACACATTTGTGATACAGTAATGAGAAGTGCACTGTGAGCCCAGAATCCTAAATCAGGAACTGGGTGCAACATTCTGATATCTCAATATGACACAGGAGTTATATTTTAAATAAGATTTTGGTGGTAATCCACTCCCACAAAAGATATTCTTTTTTATTATTACTGGAAAGAAGAAAAATGACAGCATTAGTCATATTCTACAGATTATTATATCCAAAGCTCCATTTTCTTTGGGGAAGGCAAGGACTTGAGAATGACTTTTGATTAGCCTCATTTATAATTTTTGCATATGATGTCAGTGATGCAAAACCAGCAGCTTTGAATCTTTAGCATGACACACATATCTTGCAAATCAGAAAATGAAATAAAACCATGTGAAAGGAATGTATCACTGAAAGGACGAAAAGCACTGCTGCTAATATCCCATAGAGAAAAAGACCAAAAGAGACCATCAACATTTTTTGGTAGCAGACAAAGTCAAGCAGCTTCTGCTAGAAGGATGTTATGTCCCAATGTGGAAAGGCAAATAATCTTAAAAGTCTTGTCTACCATGTCTGCCAGAAGTAAAATTGCTTCATATCTACTTTTAACTCTAAATCTTCTTTTAATGAGCATTTTAATTGAATGTTGACTAAAGGCATTCAGGTGTATATTCAGGCAGGAATATCTATGTTCTATTTTTACTCCCACTAGTATTTTCCTCATATTTAGTGTCAGGTAGATCTTTAAGGAATACTTGATAAGAGGTTATGCTGGTTTTGGCTGGGGTAGAGTTAATTCTTCTCGTAGTAGCAGGTATGGGGCTACAGTTTGGATTTGTGCTGAAAACTGTTGATAATATGAGGATGCTGATAATATGGGGATGCTGAGCAGTGCTCACACGGCATCATGACCTTTTATGCTCCTTATCCCACCCCACCAGCGAGGGTGCTGGGGGTGCACAAGAAGCTGGGAGAGGACACAGCTGGGACAGCTGACTGCAACTGACAAAAGGGATATCCCATGCCATATGACATCATAGTATCATGAAATGGTTACCGTTGGAAGGCATCTTGAAGTTCCAACTGCCCTTCTGTGGGAAGGGACACCTCTCTCCCACAGAGAGATATGATCAGCATATAAAGCTGGGTGAAGAAGGAAGGGGAGGATATTTGGAATGATGGCACGTGTCTTCACAAGTCACCTTTAGGCATGATGGAGCCCTGCTCTCCTGGAGATGGCTGAACACCTTCCTGCCCATGAGAAGTGGTGAATAGATTCCTTGTTTTTCTTTGCCTGAGTGTGTGCCTTTTGCTTTACCTGTTAAACTATCTATCTCAAACCAGGAGTTTTCTCACTTCTACTTTTCTTATTCCTTCTCCCTTCCCTCAGTGTGGGAGTGAGCAAGTGGCTACATGGACCTGAGCTGCCAGCTGGAGTTAAACCACAACAGGAGTTTAGCAGGTAAGTATAAGACTCTGCCTATTAGGGCTAGACAAGTACCTGTAATGTCATGTTAAACAAAAGTTTTAGAAATAACAGTCCTGCCACTTGACACTTTTAAACAGTTTTTCAGGAGAAAAATTCTAAGAAATTACTTAAAATTTTATTTTTATGCTGCAGATTTTCAGACTGTTAAAAGTAAGAGATGGTAACTTTCTGAAACTTCCCATATAATGTGCAGTAAGAGGATAGCTAAGAAAACTTTTATTACTCTGAAGCCTTTTTAAAACACGTAAGTGCACCACAGAGAAAACAGTAACTGGTCAGTGTGTATTTCACATGAAATAATAGATAAATGTCTATGATTAAGATGGACTTGTATTATAAAATCTGTTGTGTACTGAGCTCTTTGATTTAAGATGAAGTCCATGAGACCTGTCAGTTCTTTTAAGCAAACTTTGTGGAGAATATGAAGATCAGCCAAATTTTTTTCTAGAACTGATCCTAGATAGGAAGTCTGAGCCTAATCCAAACTGACTCTGTTCAACACAGTGGGTCTCTGAGATATTAAATATTCAAAGACATAGGTGTGGTTCCTGATCAATTCCAGTAAAGGGAATAAACCACCCAAGGCAGTGCTGAACTCTTGGAATAAGGACTTCTCAGCTGTCTTTGAAAAGGCAGTGAGATTTTCGCACATCACTTTACCCTGTGAACTATACAGTGCTGTGTGGCTATTTCAGCAACAGTATGGGGACTGTCTAGCAGCACTGGAAAGTACAGGTGAAACCTTTTTTTCCTGATGCAGTTCAGATCATATTTTATGGATTGACCTGAAGGTCTCAGGAGCAAAGCTCTTTGTACTTCACTGTCTTTCCAGCATGTCAGGGACCACTGTTGCCCACTGAAATGCAGCTATCTGTCCCACTGCAGGCAATCATCTGGGAAAGGTGGCATGGAAGGACAAGATGCAATAACTTTAATGAATACTTTCTCAGACAGAAAGGTTCTCAGACCAGAAATGATAATTATGATAATCTATTCTGAACTGTAGAGCACAAGACATGGTATTTCATTCAGAGAATCCTACAATAAGACCAAGAATCAACAACACCTTCAACAAAATGTCAAAATTTAGAATTTCTTAAGGGTATTGAACCCTCTAAGTTCTGAATAAGCACATATAAGAGTATTAAAGTGTGCTATTCTGTTTTAGCAATAGATTCTCCTTTTATATTCTAATTGAATCTGGCTGCTGAATATGTTACTGGCACTTTGAACAGCATTGTTGCCTCTCTCATTCAAGCCTGTCATAGAAAAATGCAGTTCTCTCCCTTCTCATTTCAGTCAGTTTTTAGATTTTTTTTCTTCAATAATTAATAAATAATGCAGCTACATTTAATCAGAATTATATTCTGAACAGGTGCAGATAATAGCTTATTAAAACAATCCCTTTGCTGTTCTCCATAGTCAAATCAGTACTTACCCATCTGAGGTCCAGAAGAATGTAAGAGGGAACATTCGTACTCATGGCAGGGAGTTAGTATACCTTGTTAACCCCCAAACTGGACAAAATAAAAACATAATACATGTTATTTCCATACTTTTTAGGATATTGACTTTTATAAATGCAAGTTTAATTCATCATTCTTTTGTTTTGGTTCAAGAGACTTCTATCACATCTCTCATTTGAGAAATAAGATTCTTTGTGATGGTTTGGATCTTTCCATTCCCTGAGTCATGACTGCCTTCAATCTCTGGAAGAATTGCTTTGAATTAAAGTTGGCACTGAAGTCATTTGCCTTTACAAATATAAAAGTCACTTCCTTTCTCTTACATCAAGTATCTGCTGAGAGAGCATTGCCATTTGGGTTTTGTGGGTAGGATACAACATATGTGCAATTAATTGGCTGCTTTTGTCAAAAGAAGAATATTTAATCATAAAGGCAAAAGGCTTTTGTTCTCTGAAGAGAACAAGTCGTGTTAAATGAAGCTGCCCCTTCCCTTACCACATCATATACCGGCTGAAGATATGTCTTTCCTTATCAATAGAGTAGCAATTAAGGTGAGAAATCCTGAGTTTTAGAATTATCCAAGAAAGGACACTGACCTCTATAATACTGTGCTGCATTGTACTACATTTATTCTATGTCACATATGTCATTCTTATTCTCTTCTGGAGTTTATGACTTGCCCCTCCCCCGATGTCTCCAATTATGTACTTCATGGGTTAAGTTCTGATAATTCCTCTGTTCACCCTGCAAGTCTAATCCTAAATCTATAGAGATAGGTAGAAATATTCTGTCAGCTTGAAGCACTTTGAACTGCCCCTTCAATCCTTAGCCTTCTTTTTTACTGCCTTTGGTGGCCATGAGCATCCTCCTTAACCTCCACTTTATGACCTTATGGTCTTTCAAATCCTTCTGTTTAAATGCAACATTATATTTTTTTACATTTTGTAGTTTAGGTTTTAGGTTTCTTCTGGAAGCTCAATGTTAAGTTTTTATTGGTGAAATTCTTATAAAAGTAATTTTTTATTTTGCACACTTTATTGTGCTTGGCCATAGTATTTATATCATATGATGACTTAGACTCTCAGAACAGGTGCCTAAATACTTACTCTTCAGAAAATCATGAACCTAAATAGTCCAGCCTCATGTTCAGAAATGCTGAGTCACCTGCAGCTTACTCTGCTCTCAGTAACAGTACTGAGGTTCAGATACTGGTCTTTGGTGTTTGTATATCAAAGACAAGACTCATCTTACAAATATTCAGCCAGAAGTCATGTGTCCGTATTAAGCCAGTCACCTAACCTCCATCTATGATCATTAAAGGGAGAAGAAGACTACTTCATTCTAAAATAGATGGCACCTGAAAGAAATTGTGTCTTCTTTCCTCTAGTAAGAACAATCAGAAGACGTGTGTTTAACTGAAAAAAGTGCTTACTTGCTAGTTAGCAAAACTGATTGAAATCAGTTCCATTGCTGTGCAGAAAAAATAAAACATTTCACTTAATTATAATTATTAACCTAAGCTGATTTGCACAATTTGCTTTATCTTTTTTCAGAATTTCTTCTAGCACATCCAAATTAGTATTAATGTCAATATTTCAGGTAGCATATATCACCTTCTTCATGCAAACCAAATATTTTTATTAAATGAACAGAACCATTTCACAATGCATATCTTGAAGGTTTTATGCTCCATGAATCTTATAAACAGTCAGTAATGCAAATTGGAGAACAGCTCTTCATAGAAAAAATATCCTTGTCATCCTTTCTGCCTCATGTAAGAGTTCGGTAACAACATTTTCGATAGCCTGCACATTCTTGAATAATCATAACCAAATCCTCTGTGTAAAAATCCATGATAGACCTTGCAAAGCAGCATGTGTACATGAAAATGGCCACATTTTCTTCCACATAGTTAGCAGAGTTATTGAAATCCTGTTCATCATACATAGTTTTGTCACTTTTTTGCAAAGAATAAATCATCCGTAAGTTTTTCTGCTATACGTTACTGAAGAGTATTTTAAGTATAAAATTCTGTGAATTATTGTATAATAAAAGCGAGTATAGTGCTGGTAATTTAAAGATGGGAAACTGTAAGTGAAACCTAATTTTCAGGGGCTATGTTTAAGTGTGCTCTGTATTGTTTTCCATATGTGCCTCTTATAAAATCATGACTTTGTTGCTGAGAAGGCTGAATTTGAAATGCATGTATGTAAGATAGCCATAATGTGCTATAGGTAATCTCAATAAACAGGCTCCTCACCCTGATAGATAAACAGACAAACATAGTAAGAAGCCACCATGATAGTTTTGGATCATGGTAACTTCATTTTATCTAAAAAACCCCCAATGACAAGTCTGATACTCATAACATCAAGAGTTTATAATGGAAATATGATACTAGAACTAAAATTCAACAGGAAGCAATATACTCAGAGATACAGTGGAAAAAGATAATATTTGCAAATTCTCAATATTTTGAGGCAACTAACTGGCACTTAACTTTTTGCTTGCTAGAAACACCACAAAGTTATACTATTCACCTTGGCTAGGAGGATTTCATATCTAAAACCTGAGAGGCCAGAGGTGGGACACTGCGAGGATTAAAATCCTGCAGTCTGTTTCAGTAACAATGACTAATATTGTGCATACTACGGGAGTTAGGAATGCCTGTGCCCAAACTTCTGCCAAGTGTACAGCTGCACCCAGGTTTGATTGGCGAAGTTGAAGGGAGTCCCACAGCTCCGTGTAGCTCACCTCTGAACTGAGCTTCAAGGCTGTGCAAGAAACTTGGGTTTGGAGTTGGTCTTGGAGGGGAAGATTCAGGGGCCAGAGGTGCAGTTGGCAAGATGGTGGAAGGCTGTGATTAACACCTTGGTCTGGCAATATAAAAAACAACTTGTGTGGAAAAGTAAATAAAGCCTGGTTTATCCAACTCTGTGTGGCTCCACCAATGCAGCTGAAGCAAGTGAGTGGAACAGAAAGGCTGAAGGACTGGGACTTTTCTTAAATGTATCTAAGAAAGACCAAAAAGGTGGCTGTAAGGAATAACTCCTTCTCAGAGAAAAAAATGGGTCATGTGGGATACAGAGCAGTCATGGGCTGTTTTACCTTGATCTGAAAAATTAGGAGCCATGGGTCTGGATTTTTGAAGTGTCTGTCTCTGATACAAAATACTTTGGCTAGGGAAATGGTGGATTTGGTAGTAAATGCTCTGTGATACTCAGTGGAACACGTATTTTGGCCAACAGCCTCAACTTTGAAGATCAAATAATGAAGATCACATCCGTGAAGTGATTTGACAATTTAGCTCAGTTAATTGGGCTTCAGTTAAGGCTGAGGGATTTAGCTTGGCCTACTGCCCATCTAGATCAGAAAAGCCAACAAAATATCATTAAAAAATAAATGTACAGGCTCCAGTTTAGCTTTTGTGGAGGTCACACATGATTTATTTTGACTTAGCTTTAGTTTCTCATAATTTTGTTCTAAAAAATGGTGTAAAAATAACATTCAAACATTCACAGGGTAAGATTTTAAGAGACATCTACGCATTCTCTATTAGTTTTGGAGGATGACTTGAATGTTTGGGGATATTTTATATAAATAAAATAACAGTTTCCTCCTTCTTCCAAATGTATTCTAAAGGAAATTTTGTATGTTTGCATATTTTTAAAATTTTATATACACTAATATATCTTTGAATATACACTTTAATCCAAACCCTCCTTCCTTCCCTCCTCTTTCCATTACTCCTCCCAGTCTCTGAAAACATAAATAATAACAAGTAAAAAACAATTTGCTCTGCAAACCTCTCTGATCCTTTCAATGGTGATATTTAAAACCTGTGAGCACATTAAGAAACCCTTATGAAGATGTAAACTAGTGCTTCCCAAAGTGTGCATAATCCAATTGATTACAGAGGGTTTCTAGCTGAGAGTTTGATGGTAGAGTGAACGATGGTCTGCAGGAATTTTTGAGCCATGGCACTGGTTATGATTAAGAAGTTTGAGAAGGACTGTTTGGAAAATTATGTGTAACTTAATGACTGGTCAATCTTTGTCTGTCAAAACTGTTTTGCAAAGGAAAATGGCTTTTGGAAATTACTTGAATTTGTGATTACTGTAGGAAATTACAGCTTTGCCTTGTGGGACTTGTACTGTGGCTTTGCAGCCTCATCCAGACTCCTCTGCCAGACTTCATATTTCCCTCAGGTATTACCAGGTCCTGTTTATTTCCAGAGCAGTGCTGAACCAGAGGTATCATGGCCAAAACAAAAATCATGATTACTCAGTCAACATAAATAAGTCTTAAAACTCCGGATCAAAGCGTCCTTCTGTAGCTCTAATCTGAGACACCTTCAGCCTTCTGCTGAGGGGAGCTGAATGCCCATGAATTATGGCATGTCCAGCTGGACAACTGTGTGGTCAGAAGCTCTGATAAACAAAGCTCTTCCAGATATGACCTGCAGAAAACCAGGAGTTTTAGGTCAGATTTTTAAAACTAAAATGCTTATAAAGGTCTTATCCTTGACTTTCAAACATTTCATTGACTTTTAAATTCATATTTATGTACTGAAATTAATGTTTTGAATTTCAGAGAGCTTTCTTCGGCCTACAATGCAGCTGTTTATTGATCTGCCCTTTTGAAAAATGTAGCTTCTTTTTTTGATCTTAAGGGTAAGACTCCAGATTATTTGCTTCTTTCTGGTATCAGTTTAATGTGATTATATTAATTGTCAGGTGTAGGCCTGAAAAATTGTATCATACCTTTGGAACAAGGGGGAAAGTGTTATTTTCAAAGTAAGTTTAAATAGTTTTAAAAAATCCATTATGAGTGGTTATATTATAAAGTCATGCATTCATCTAGGCAGTTTTCGCTGTATCTGTCAGATGAAGTCAAATATACAGACTGGAAAAACAAATGTACTTTCTCTGAGGAGTTAAAAGAGATTTAGAGAGCGCAGCATAATGAATTCAGGTTTTCCTTCTGCAGCTGAAACCCTCGCTGCACTTGGCTTCCTAGCAACAGTGCCTTCCAAACTCATGACTGGAGACAGTACAGCCATAAATCAGCCTGTCATTTGTCATACAGTTCTTCAATCTATTGGCACTCCTTACAAGAATTGATCTATATCTTTTAGCAAAGATACACAATGGTAGCAGCTAGTACCAGCATCATGCAAACAATATGAAAACTTACATTTATGTTTTGTCTATCTTGTCCAGTTCTCTCTATCTTTCCCTCCCTCAGAATACTTTGAATGATTCAGAGCCTATGGATATTATCTAGCAGGTCAAAAAATATCTCTCACCTGAAAGATAAGATGCAAAGCAAAAAAGCTGTCTTTCAGTGCACTGCTGCCCTCCTCATCTCTTAGGATACTTCATTGTATCACTCTCTGCTATTAATCATAGAATCATAGAATGGCATAGGCTGGAAGGGACCTTAGAGATCATCTAGTCCAACATCCCTGTTTTGAGCAGGGATACCATCTCTCGACTAGACCTGGAAACACATGGAGACTGAGTGGGAATCAAACCGGTGACCTCAGTGTTGGTCATTGTTGCCAGCACCGCACTCAAACCACTGAGCTAACCGGCCCCTTAACTTTAAAAAGTATGGAACGCTTCACGAATTTGCATGTCATCCTTGCGCAGGGGCCATGCTATTCTTCTCTGCATTGTTCCAATTTTAGTATATGTGCTGCTGCCAAAGCGAAGGAATATGTGCTCCTACCCTCACATACAGTACCTTAAAACCCCTTGCCACCCCACAAGTCTTACTGACTAATATGCTCTCTCTCTCCTTTCAAATTGTCCCACCTGGGCAAGCAATTAATTATGGCTGTTTCCAGAATAACTCTACAGGTATAGACGTGCTAGGGGGAAACTGTATTTTTTCTGCTTCAGGCTCCCTTTCGCCTTATTGGTACAGCACTGAACTCTCTCATGACCTCAGATACCAACTTCTTCCTGATTTTTGAGTATAAGAAGATGATTTAAGCTGTCTTATCTCTTTTATCATCATCACAACTGCACTCTCTACTGCCTCTCTAGCCTGATTAGGAGGAATAAAAAATCCAATTAATATCTAAGGTGCAATTGGATTAGGTCATTGAGATGGATCTTATGAGGAAGCAATCTAGTACATTAGACTGGTGAACTGATGATGAACTTGATCACAGAGATGCTTGCCTAAATTGTGTGGTTGTACAAGCTTGGGTTGGCCATTACTATGTTATTAAGTCCATTTTTTTAAATGAAAGCAAAAAAATATCATTGTTAAATCCACCTTGATTTCCACTGATCAAATCTTAAGTCAGCCTAATCTTGCATTCATCTTTCTTTTACACCTCTGTCTGCCCTTGGGAGTTCTTATTTTTTAGGTGTTCTTTCTTCAGATTGTAAGACTTCAGGTCAAGGACCCTGCCTTCATGTGGTTTTGCTTTTCTGTTCAAAAATGTTCTTATTTATGCAGAATCATTTCTATTGCCTCTCGCATTTATATACAGAAATTCAGAAAGCTGCACATAGCTGATCAACAAAAAAGACATTTGGAGATAAGGCAGATGCTTTCCCTCTTGAGGGCATTTTTAGCAGTTACCAGCATATGTTTTAGTTTACAAAAGCCTCTTCTAACTCTGAGAAGTGGTAAATCTCCCTGCCTGATGTTAGGGATAGAGTTAAACAGAAAAGTGTTCAAGTGAAGAACAATATACAGTGTCACTTGATGTCTTCTCAGGGAAATGGTTTGAGAATATTATTTTTTGGGTTGAGAATATCTTTTTTTTAAAGTGACTTTGTGTTCTCTATTCTTCTCAGGTCCCTTCTCATGACTGAGAGTGGTAAGAGTATTTCTACTCTAGGACATTTAAGCTCCGTACTAATCAATTCCTTTAAGATCTATGCAGCAGGCTACATATGAGTGAATCTTATCCATGACTTTTGAAACATATTTCCGGAAGATGAATAATTTTAGCTTTTCTTAGCACTAGCGCAGTAATTTTAAACTCTTTTTTTTTCTTTTCTTGGAGAACTACTTCACAGCATGACAGATATGACAATTTGTTATATGTTCAATGCCCATGCCTCAGTTTCTTTACTTTTAAGCATCTTGTCTTCAAGTAGAGGGCACAGTTCAACTGCATGTACATAGCTCTTGTGGATAGAGATCTGCTGGAAAAACATGCTTTCTCTTGGGATGATTTGGACTGGTCTAGAAGATGGTTATCATCAGTTAATCTACAGACACCAAAGAAACAAGGTTTAATGCTGAATGTTAGGAGTGACTGTCCGACTACTGGGTGCCCCAGAGTCCAGCTTGGAGGGAAATCCTTGTGAGCTATGTCATTGATTCATGATGTGGCTTAAACTATAGCAACTTGGTTGACTGTTTCCATGAGGTATGACTTCTGTCTTTCATGATATCCTGTTTCTGAGATTTTACTCCGTTAAAACACTCTGATTTTGAAGAGCCATAGTGGGGAGTGTCCACTCATGGGAGTTAAGAATTTAGCTATGAGAGCAGAATCTTACTGAAGCCATTTAAATGGGATAGAAGACTGCTTGCCGTAAAGAGGATTTCCCCAGCAGGAGTTAATAGTCTCTACATAGTTACTGAATGAATAATAATTACAAATGCTGAATATATATTCTGTAGTTTATGCTTCAGCTTCTCTAACCTCTTCTGATACTGTCCAAGGCATTGCAACTTTCATGCCAGGATTGTAGTGGAAGTTCAAACTCTTTTTTTCTTCAGAAAACAGAATCATGTAAGTATGAATGAATGAACGAAGGTCTAGAATCATTCATTACTTTTGCTTTCATTGATTTTAGAGAGAGATTTATGACTTGTGGTTTTTTTTCCTATTTTTCTGCGTGATAAAGTTATATGTATAAAAGAATAAAGAGCTCAAAATGCCAAAAAAACTTTCTCAAGTCGTCAATCAGAGAAAGTGTACAGTAAACTCAATTTGTTACAATGCAGCAATGTCAAAACAAAAGCCAGTTTATTCAGGATTTAAATGCATTACATGTATTTAGAGTTTGACTAATAAGAAAAATAATTGTTTTTATTAAAGCAGCAGTGCAAAAAGTCCAGAGATTAGACATCAAGTCTGGATATCATGTGATGTTATAGAAAGAGATGAAAACAATCAAGCTAGCTGCGAAGATTAATATCTATTGCAGAAATGACCTCTAAAAGGTCATCTGGGAAAAATCTGAAACAAGATAAAGACAAAAAAGGTCAAAATTTAAAATCTTAACACATCTGGAGCTTTTGTTAGTTCCCAAGTAATATTTTGAAAGGTTATTTTAATGACTTTTAGGCTTTCTATTTTTGTCTTTCATCCTAATACAGTAGCTTTTGATCAAAGCAGTATTCTAAGATAAGTATAGTAATTAGTTGTAATTGTGCTAGAAGCTGGTTTCAGCAATATCTAATCTAGTAAGGGTGTTGTAATCAAATAAGGAAACAGTCCAACCTTCCCTTATTCCCTTCCGCTTTTTTCCTTCATGCATGAAACTTCTCACATCTTTCCAGATTTTTGTTCTCTCAAGCCTTCCTCAGGACTTCCCTTATCTCTGTGTTCTCACCACTGCAAAGCAACTTTGCTTGGCCTGGGATAATGATTACAAAGATGATCACAGCTATGAAATGGCATCTTTACAAGAAACATTTAAATGGAATGGATCTCTTCAGCCTAGCTGGCAAATGTCTGAGGAAAGATATTACAAATCATTTCTCTGAGGTTTTAACGGGCAAGGTGAGAAGGGGTGTTCAGAATAACCAAAGTAAAGTGCCTATCTATCATTGCATGTAACAAAGTTGTGGAATTTCTCAATAAAACATGTTGCACATGCCAAAAGTTTGTGTGGATTCAACAATCAACTGGAAGAAAAAGTACAAAAAACAACCAGCAAGAGTGATTCAATACAAAACCAGTACCTCTATCCTAAATTTCCTGAGTTGGAGCCTGAGAGATTTCTATTCCTAAGACATCCATTTGTGACACTGTCAGAAATAAGTTAAGAAGCTTTGATAATAGGTCAATGCTGTGCTCCTCTGTATGTCTGCTCTCCTTGAGCTGTTCCTGTTTTCCACATGGCTCCTTGCCTCCCCTTTGAAGTCACATTTATAACCTTCCTTCATTACCTTTGCCTAGTTTTTGGGGGATAAGTTTGTAGTCATTTCTGCTGCCGAGCTTTGACATTCAACTCCCTGAAGTTAAAACAGATTTCCTGAAAAGCTGACAAAATGAATTGTTTCGTAGGCATCAGAACAGCTAAGAAACCTCTGTGGTACTATATGCTTTCTGGAAGAAGAGAGCAGGGATGCATTACTCACAGCACAGTGTTACTTCAGTCCTGCTTGTCCATCCCCCTCAGAGTTTCACCCCAGAGTTTTACAATCAAGCCCATTTAGAGCATTTTTTAGGAAAATGTATTGCTCACATCATTCTTGTACTTTCTCTACCCATGTACACTTCGTAACCTATTCACTTTAGCACCGTCTATCTGCCCTGCAGTAACTTTCAGTATCAAGTCACGTCATTGTCTCCCAAGACACCTTGACACACGTGCTTTTATGGCCACCAGATCACATTTGACAAGAGCTGCCTCAGGTTTGAGAAGAGGTATCTTTTGCCTGCTCCAGCTGAGCTCGCTTGTTCTATTTCCTGAAAAAGTCGTTTTTGACAAACACTTAGGAAGTACTAGGAAATTGGAGCACTGTGATGTGAGGAAAGACCTTTGCTCCTGCTGGGGAATCTCCCACAGCTTAATTTGGAATGTACAAAAGATAAACCTCTAAATACTCCTGTGCAGATGTCGACTATAGTCACCTCCTGCCAAATTCCACAAAGCTAAACCTGAACCTCAACTCAGATTACTGATTTGGTTTGGTTTGTTTTTTTTTCCCCAGGAATGTGGTAGGCATGATCCACCAGAAAGGCAACTCTGAAGGGCAAAGGAGCCCTAGGAGATCTAGCAGGCTTTTAAGGACAACTTCCCCCAAATGTGAAAATAGTCCATCTCAAAACAGGAGAAGCAGGAGAGGTATCAGGAGACCAGCCTGAGAGGTATCAGGAGACAGCAGATTCCTGGTGCAGCTACAGTGCAGAAAGACAGTATATAGGATGTGGAAGCACAGGACAGGATGTAAAGGAGGAATTTAGAAACACCATCTGCCATGGAGGAATGATGTTAGGAGAGAAAAATCTCAGCTGTAGTTAAGGCTTGCAAAGGGGCCTTGAGTATGACAAGCAGAGGGTCTACTGATACATTAATAGCTGAACAAGGTAAATGTGGATCCATTGCTCAATGATCCGGGTAGTTCAATGACTAGAGATAAGGTAAGGCTGAGGTACTCAGTGCTATTATTCATCTCAGTCTTCATCAGGAAAATCTCCCAGTCCTCTGTGCTTGCAGACAGGTTTCAAAGAGAGAACTATCAGAAAGGGGTGAAGGTCAAGTCAGGGATTATTTGAGATATAAGAGCCCATGAGACCTGCATCCAAGTCATCGATAAAAACTGATTGATGTCCTCAGAAGACCACTGTCTTTTAGAGATCAGTGGAGGTCTCTGACTCTAGAAAGGCAAACGCTGCCCTGACCTTGAAAAAAGACCAAAAGAATGATGCAGAACACTACAAGCTGATCAGTCTCAGTTTGATTCCTTGGAATATATGGAGCAAGTCCTCCCAAAATGCATTTCTTGTGATAAGAAGAAGGTTACTGTGAAGAACACATAAATTTATTACTGCTAAATTACGTTTGACTGACCTCATTGCCTTCTGTGAATGAAACAACTGGATTTGTGTACAAGGGAAGAGAATTGAATGTCATTTACTTAGCAAGGCTTTGGGCACTGTCTCCAGCAATATTCTTGTACTCAATTTGAGATGCTATGGTCTGGATGGGTGGAAACTACAGACTGGATTATCAGGCTTAGAGGGAAGTGCTTAATGGGTCATGCTCTATCACGCAGCAGGTAGCAAGAGGAGTACCATAACATTTGATTTAACAATATCCTGAAGGAGGTGACAGAGTGTTGTTCATGTCACATTTCCAGATGACACAATACTGGATGGTCAGCTGATACAGTCACGGAGCAGGGCTGCCATCCAGAGGGACCTAGACAGGAGGCAGGAATACACTAATAAAAACCTCACAAAATTCATGAGAACACATGCAAAGTCCTGTATGTGGGAAAAAAGAGCCCTTGGTGATAAGACAGGTTGGGTACTGAGTGTCTGGGGAGCTGCTCTGGAGGAAGGACTCTGGTGTTTACACAGGGCAGTGGCTGAACAGGAGCCAATGGTTTGTCCCCAGCAGCATGATAGATTATTACAACTTATTGGATGCTATTAGTAGGATTACAACCAAGAGATCAAAGGGAGTGATTTTGCCCTTTGCTTGGCGCTTATTAAACTACGTTTAGACTACTGTGCCCAGTTTCAGGCCCTCAAATACAGGAAAGGCATCAGTAAACTGGGGCAAATTCAGCCAGGGTTCAAGCAGCTGCTCTGTGAGGGGAGTCTGTGACAAGGTGGCTTTGGAGACACCCAACAGCAGCCCCTGATACCTGCAGTAGGATTATGGAGAAGATGGAGCTGGGCTATTCACAGTGGTGCACAGTGGGAGGATGGGACACAACAGGCACAAGTGCAAATAAGAGAGGCTTCAACTAGATAAACAAATTTAACAGAAAAACAAATAAAAGCAATTTAATTTCCAATGACTGTAAGAATTCTGACTGGTGGTCTTATTTCTTAATCAAATTAGGGCAAGTCTTCTAGGAAGGCCAGTTGCCACCAATACTAATAAAATCAAGATCATCACACCTGCAGTACTGCAGTTAGCTGAATCTGTGCCTCTGTGTTGTGATAGAACCATAGTTTATCCTAGCACTAGGCAATCTAAGAGTCTGAGAAAAAAAAAAAGGCTAGAGTTCTATCATAAATCAAGTGGATTTGGAAAATATGCTATCTAGATCTGGACTCTGTTCATCTGACCTGCTGTCTGTAAATCTGCTGTCTGCCTCAAAACGTCTGTTTTAGAAAAGGCTCAAGTAAATCATACACACTGTGACCACTGAAAACAAGCAAAAAAATCCTACTCATGTATTTGATTGTAAGTTTTAATTTTAAAAAGGTCAAGTTTAACAGCTGAACTAAAAAGAAAGTGATTAAGTTTGAAGTAATAAAAGCTAAGGTCTAACATGTACAGAAAGAATATTTTTGTCAGAGTAATGATCCTGTTACTGTTTATTTTTAAGTCTGCAGTACATGCAGTTTTCCAAATATTTCCAGAATAGGAAGAAGACATAATCTGAGAATTAGAAGATTAAAAAGTAGTTAGGAGATAGGACCTCCCTCCAAACCAAAACAGAACAACAGAACAGAATTATAGACTTGGAGAAAGAATGGATGTAGTGAAAGTGACTTGGAGACTGACAGCACAAACAGAAGTGTTTTTGTAAGAAGCACTAAAAATGTGAACTGTCAGAAGGAACTCAAACTCATTGATTTAATGGAATTTAATAGCTATACCGTCCTAAGTCAGTGTTATTTCTTTATCTAGGCAATAGCATCTTACCAATGTCTTACCAAACAGTCCACTTTACTGAATCCAAAAGGGAACTTTCAAATCACCACATTACAGTATTGAGGTGGATGGGGGATGAAGAAGAGATAAGAGAATTCATAACTTGTCCCTGCTTCTCTGAATGTAATCACTTGAGATTCCTTCCCTGATGGAAGTCATTTATTGATATAGCAACATTATGCAAATACTAGGGTGAACTTTGAGCTGTACGGTTTAACATCTGCTATGTTACCTTCTTCTGACAATGTCCATTCCTGAAGCCCATCAAGAAAAGCTGACCCATTTACATGAACATCTTCTCATCATGGGAGACTTGCAGAAATTAAAGGATATGGGAAAACCAGTGGCAGATATCATGAAGCACCTGTTTGCAGTTACTAGCTCAGATAGTCTAAGGACTAACCAGTGAATTGCACATGGTGACTTTTCTACTGAGCTGAGTGAATAAGTTTAAACAAGCCTAGACAGCTTTTGGACAGAGACCATAGATCTTGGAAGAGGTATCCAGACCTTAGAAAAGTGGAGGATTTTATCTTATACAGGTTCAGACTCTGTGAAAGATGAACGTGAGTGCTCTGTTTGTGAATCCAGGGCAGCCTGTGAATACTTCTTCTCTACCCTTTCCATCCTACATCATCCTTCAGAGGCTGAGAGAAATGACAGTAGATCATTTTTGGCAAATTGTATGCAGGCCTTGTAATTAGAAGAAAACTTCAGAACTCAAGATTGCTTCAAACTTCTCAAGCATTTTATGAGATACCTAAAATGAGATTAAAGTAATCGTCATCAATATGTCATTTTAATCTCTAAGAAAAATGGTCATGTTGACTGTTTGATAACTATTCCTGTTGTTCAAGACTGCTCAGATTTAAATATATCCTTAGGAGTCACAAGTTCTTCTATATTTAGATGCAGGTCTTCTTTGCCAAGGAAACATCGTTATTGTGACGTAGTAAAGCACTGATAGCCATTTGCAATATGTTTTATCTGCAAGTATAGCAGTAGTAACAGCATAATTTTCTTACTGATGGGCAACAAAGGAAATTTTAGTTTGACTGAAGCTAAAGTTTGGTGGAAGAAACTAGTATCCATTAAGTTTGTTAGATATGTGAACTTTGATAGATATGTGAATCTATATATACCTATACTATCTTTCTCCCTTCATTTGATTTGTATCTTTTCAAATTATTCCTAGTATGTATTGCTAATGACATTGCACAGGTGTTCTAGGAAAGACTGGTAACTGATCATTTAGGCATTACATGAGCATACAAGAAAGTTGGTTGCAGCCACAGAGACCTGTCAATACTAAGGTCAGATGTATCCGAGGGAAAAGCCTGCGTTCAGTAGTCAGTTCTCAGGGGTGACTGTGATTTTCTTACATGGCAATAACAGTTACTTATCTGCTGCTGAATCTGGCTTTTCTGAAGTGGAGACATGTCCTGTGAGGACAGAGAGTAGATGAGGCTGTGAAACTAGTAAATAATGATATATAGGAGTCCAAGTTGATGTATAAAATGAGGTCTTGACTGAGACAAAGGCAACGCCTCATGAAAAGTCTTGAGCTGAAATAGACCTAGTAGTAAGACACCCTCAATGGACAATGAGCATTTCAGATAAGTTTTCACAGGAAAATTCCTGATAACTCTGTGTAAAGCCTGCTTGAAAGACCACAATTACAATCTAATTCCCCATCCCCACTCCATCCATGCTGAAGGAAGGGAAGCTCTAAGTTTACTGCAGTTGGCAAGAGTCAGATGTAACTTTCTTTCAGTTGATTTATCAAACTCGAAATGAAATAGTCCAGTCCTGATGTAGTGCCAGTCAAACATCAACAAGCACTCAGCCCATCTTCTATGCAGCAGTCTTGACAGGCTGCCTTAGATCAAGGGCAGCTTTTCCTTCGGCAGAGAATTTCAAGTTGTCTTGCATTACAAATCGGAAATGTCACAGGATATTGAAATCTTTCATGAGTCTACCAGTCTCTATCCAATGCTGCTTTCTGCTCTGCATACCCTGGCTGTCATCCAACAAGAGATTTCCTTACATTGAAAAATCTTGTGCCCGCTGGATTCACCAGGTTCATGGCCTCCTTGTACTGTTAGAGCGACACAGCAGGTCTGTAAGGCTGATGAGAAGCTGGCCTTGAAATTCCAAGCAAAGGAGCAATGAACTTCCCTGCAGGAATATTTTTTTAACAGATGGTGATAAATGTCTGCACTTACCCACTGATAATCATTGCCATTTATTTTTATCAGAAATGAACTTTTGAGGAATACATAACTTTAGAAAAAAGATATTTCAAAACAACTGTGAAAGTAACTCCTGGTGTCATATTATCATTGAAGAAGTGGTGGCCAAGGATAAAAAACTCTTCTCTTCATGGCATAGGACTATGCAAAGTTGAATCCCACTATAGGTGAGCAGCTATATGATTGGACATGCTACCACACCTGCCAATGTGTAGCTGTGTGATCTCCTGGCACTCTTGTTAATTCTTTAGCTACTCTTGAGGCTCCATTGTAGAATGAATGAGAGTACACTGTAGAATGTTTTTAAATGAGCATATCAAACACTTCATTTAACATATTCTGTCAACAGGCAGTTGTTTTGCAAGTAATTTCCAAAAGTGTCATTATAAAATTGTACATTAATGATCCATCCAATCAGTTGTGTCACAGGCTGAGTTGGATTTGTTCAGCCTGGAGAAGAGAAGGTTCCAAGGAAACCTTATAGTGGCCTTTCAGTGCTTAAAGGCCCTACAGGAAAGATGGGGAGGGACTCTTTATCAGGGAGTGTAGTGACAGGAGGAGAGACAATGGTTCTAGGGACAGAACCAGGGGGGAAGGTTTCAAGTTGCAACAGGGTTACTTTAGGCTGGACATTAGGAAGAAATTCTTCACAGAAAGAGTAGTCAGACACTGGAATAGACTGCCTAGGGAGGTGGTTGAGTTGCCATCCCTGGATGTGTTCAAGGGTTGCTTAGATGTGGTGTTGGGTGGCATGGTTTAGGGGTGAACTTGTAGTGTAGGGTTAATGGTTGGACTTGACAATCCCAAGGGCCTTTTCCAACCTGAATTGTTCTATAATTCTATGATTCTATGATTCTAAACTGGAGCAGGGTAGATTTAGATAAGATGGTAAGAAGAAGTTCTTTATTATGGGGATGGTGAGACATTGGAATGGGTTGCCCAGGGAAGTTGTGGATGACTCATCTCTGAAAGTGTTTGAGGCCAGGTTGGATGAGGCTCTGAGTAACCTGGTCTAGTAGAGGGTGTCCCTGTCCATGGCAGGGATGTTGGAACTCGATAACTTTTAAGGTCCCTTCCAGCTCACACTGTTCTACAATTCTATGATTCTGTGATGCTATGACAATTGCTAAGTCTCACACTGAACCTATTTCCATAAACAGCTTGTGAGATTAGCAAGTTGAAAAAACTAAACTTCAGAAGTTTGAAATATGTGATATCTTATCATTCCCAAGGTTTGTTATTTTGTTCACGCGTACAAATCCTGACTAGATGCAAAAGCACACTGAACTGCATGGGAAACAGAGAAGACTACAGAGAGGAAGGAAAGGAAAGTCTACGTGCAGTATTCTGACTCCAACTCAAGTCTGCATACTCCAAAGCCTGTAATAATTCAAGCGTCTTTGGTACAAAGAAGAGTCTTACTAGCCAGTAAAGCTGTACTTACAGCTTTCGGGTACTGAAAGCTTGAATACCAAAGAAAGAAAAATACTTAGTTCTCTGTGGGCTATTTTAGATTGCTCTCTATTCTCCAGGAGGCAACCTCTGTATCCATCAAGTACTGAAACGGAAAACAAGCAGAAAAAGAGGACTATGACTAGTTGTTTTTTATATACACAGAGTTATCCTGGACTCCCAGACTTCTTGTACAAGCCCATATTAATCATATTGGGAATGTGGATGACATCAGTTCCTATGGTACACTTAGCCAAGGAGTATGGTCCTTTCTGGATCCTACAAGAAGGCAGGAAATTTGTTTAGACAGAGCAGTTGTATCAAACCAAATTTTACTTAGACCACTTTCTTCTGTCCCTCATTAGCTGATGTGAATGCCTAAATGAGCACACGGGAGCTGGGGAACTCATATGGTGGTTCTTACTTTCCTAGTCTTCAGTGACTTGTGTCTCAAAGACTTCCTAAGTTGGAGGTAAAGTCTTTGTGCCCAAGATAGAAGTAATACCTCTTCTGTCTTGCACTCTTGGCAAGGGTATCATTATATACACGCTGTCTCTATGTCCTAAACATAAGCTTTGAGGCTGTTTGCTGTTCTGAAAAAAATACATAATTAAACTAAATTTAGATTTTTTCCTTGCCTTTCATGATTGAAGGCTGAAGTTGTGACTACGGCCCAAAGGGTCTGGTTTGTGAGCTGTTTCTGGCAGAAAGAAATCATGCACTGAAAGACTCAAATATGCTGTATTCACCTGGGAACGGGATGAGGAGTGGGAACTTGTAGCAGATCTGAAGGAATATTTTGATATTTTCTATTTCTGTTCTTGCCTTTCAACACTGCAAAATGTTCATTTAATGTAATTACTCCATGGAGGACAATGAGATTGGGTGAACGGTAGAGGCCTATGTCATATCTGAAACAGCATTCCCCATTTTCTACTTCTGTTCCTACTTTTTCAGCACTGCAAAATGTTCTTTTAATGTTATTCCTCTGTGGAGGACATGATCAAACCTCACTGGAGGAACAATATTCATCAATTTTCACTACTCTGTTAAGCCCACTGTGCTGCTTCCCTTGCCCTTCTACAAGAACATAGACGCTTTTATTTTTACTGTTGATGGGCTTTTCAAGTATAATTGTCTTGTTTGCCCAAAACACAGACACATTACTTGACACAGCTAGTGCACACAACCTTTTTTTGTCAGTGACTTCTTCCTTCTTATTTAGTTTTGTTTTTCATCTGTTTTCCGTAATTCTGTTTGTACAATAAACTGCTCTCTGGGCTAGCTGATCAGTGAACAATGATTTAAACCAATGCTTTAAATTATGCAGCAGACTTTGCAATAGAGCCTGAAACACAATTAAACTGGCTTTCCATGTATGTAGACCCTCTTCTAAATCTTCCTAGGCTCTCTGATCATGTTCATGAGAAAGGGCAAGTTTTGTTTTTTGATTTTAAGTGACAAGTTTTTGAGAGTTCAGGTTTTTAAAGTTGTGGTTTATAAAGATAATGTTCAATGGCTATCACTATTTCTTCAAAAAGTCACATAGCATAAAAAATATTCAGCTGAAAGCTCTGAATACAATCCTGGTTGTCTTCTAGTGAGTTATCCCGAAGAGATGGAAGTGAAGGAAAAATTAAGAAATATACATTTTTTTCCGTTATATTTACTGGTGCCCATCCAACAACTAGAGACCAAGAGTGAAATGGAAATCAACACCACGATATATAT
>NW_009719855.1:0-2510 GCF_000703405.1 Apaloderma vittatum
CCCTCGCAAAGTCTTGGAAGCCTCAGAGCCTTCACGCCTGTCCCAGGAGTGCCCCCCAGCCCACCCGGACCGAGGAGTCTCCTCAGGTGTTCCTCCCCTCTCTGAGGCAGCTGAGCAATGGGCTGCAGGAGGCAAACACGAGCTCCTCAGATAAAACGCATTTGTTCATGCGGGTTCATTCCTAACTCAGTGCTGGGCCACAAGTAGTAAGTCTGAGGCTTTCGGGGTTTCCACAGGCCAGCCTGGGAGAGGCCATTGTACACGGTGGCTCCTTTAGCGCAGGACGTGACCAGAGCCAGCAGCTCTTCCGCGCTTCTTGCCTTACGTGTTCCTGGGCCAAGGCCTGTGTGGCCTCTCCTCTCTCCTGCTCTCTTCTTCCCTTTCCTCTCCTTCCCTCCCTTCCCTGCTCTCTCTCCTCTCTCCTCTCAAATAAGTTTCCCACGCTGGCTTTCTGGTTTGCCTGCAGTCCGGACAAGTGCCACGTCCTTTCCTTGCAAGGCCTCAGGTTGCCTTTGTGGGAGTCTTGTTGGGTGGGTATTTGCAGACCCAACAATAATAATACTCGTCCAGATTTTCTTCAGCTACACTGTTCCTGTCTCCTGGAAGGTGGATTTGTCTTAGACGTGCTTGTTACCATCAGTGCCTCCACTCAGACAAACACAGGGACTTCCAGTTTTCATGGAAGGATTTTTTTTTTTTTTGGAAAGGGGAGCCTTCTAGTGTCAGACAGGCTTTCTGGATGGCTGCTCTTGATGCAGGGAGAGTTTGTGCAGCAGGAAGGTGGGGAGGGATTGGAGAAGGCAAAGCACTTGAGGCACATCATAGAATCATAGAATGGCCTAGGCTTGAAGGGAACTTAGAGGTCATCTAGTCCAACCTCCCTGTCATGGGCAGGGACGACAAACGTGGAATCATAGAATGACATTGGTGTGTTTAGGATCAAGTCAACAAAAATCAGTCTGAGCTCTGGCGTGGGCTGGCAGGGACAAATCCCACGGAAAACACCCTGGCCCTTGTGCCTTCCAGGTTCCCTTCAGATCAATGACATTAAGAACTTCTATGGCAACTAGACACATAAGAAGTCTATTCCAAGTACACAAAGGCCAGAGGGCTTGAAACTAAGTCTTCTCCACTGAATATAAAAGGAGCATGATGTGATGTGCTCAACTATGTACATCTTCTCTTCAACCTGTGAGGATCCCCTCATTCCTCTGGCAGATCCCATAGGAACAGCAGCTTGCCTGTGTTTCTGAAATGGCCCACCTGACTGGCCAGCACTGAGGCTGGTGAACTACTTTCTGCTGAGCTGCTCTCAATAAAACTGCCCAGAAACCTTAAGGAAAATTACTTCGGCAGCCCTGGAATTCTCCTGTTTCCCTGTTTTCCTGTGGCACTGCAAGATTTTAATTCCTTCATAGTTCTGGACTGTCTTGAAAGGCAAGATAAATTCTTAAAACCTGCTTTGCATCTGAAGCCCTTATATGTTGATTATCTAAAATGTATTTAGCTAACTTTCCTTTGAAAAGGACAAAACTCTAGAATGAAATTTTGAAAATGCAATAGAAGAGTAGGTCTTTGAGAGGAGAAAGAGACAGATAAATTGACCAGCTTGTATTCTGTGCCACGTTAAAGAAGGTCTTCAAATTTCAGCCCACTTGCCTGGAAAGATGTGTGGGTGGATGCCTCAGGTGAGTGGCCAGGAGTTCCTGTCTTCCTTCTACTCTTGGTGTTATCTTTCACTCTCGTTTTTTATTCCCATGACACCTCTATGAAACAGGAATCATAGAAGATTGTATGAAACAGGAATCTTCTATGATTCTGTGAAACAGGAGGGGAAAGGGCATGAGGCAGAGACTTATGAATTGGAAAAGGAAACTAAAATAGCTTTAGTAAACAATAATAGTACTAATAAGGAAATAATGAAAATATATACAAATCTATACAAACCCAATACTGAACCCAGCTGCCCCTGACAGCCATCCCCACTGATGCTGCAGAGGGAGATGGCTTAGAGAGCACCTGTCAGCGTTCAGTGGCCAGCCCTGCCCTGCGCCTTGACAAAGGGAGGGACTTTAATTCTTGTAGTTAGGGAAGGGTGACATGAGACTGAGAGGGTCAAACTCTGCCTGTAATTGAGGCGCAGTGTGATGAATGGAGCTGCTGAGGGGATGCTTCGGTCGCGTCACACCCCTGGTACAACTTGTCCGCTTTGACGAGCCCACTCAGGGCAGGGAGATGGTGTGCCCTGGGCACTGCCCGGCTCCCCCAGTGGGCATGGGTTGGGCACAGTGTTCCCACTGTGTTTTCCCTCTTGGCTTTCTGCTTCCTCCAGGCTCTTCTGCTCTTCTTCCTCACACTAGCACCAGTCTGGGAGCCTATTGGCTGGGCGAGAGGGTGAGGAGGTGCTGGCTGCAGTACACAGCTCTTGAAAACTGCTGTCAGTAGCTTATGTGGTTTCCATTTCCACCCCCCCCCCCCCGCCTCCGCCCTTTGTTTGTTTTTTTTTTTTG
>NW_009719855.1:2541-10799 GCF_000703405.1 Apaloderma vittatum
TGGTTTTAATTCATGTGTTTATTTGCCACGGAAGCCTTGGCAGCACTTTATCTGATGGCTCAAGTTTGAGGTACTGTCATGAGCAGACAAGCCAGTTGAAAAGTAAATACTGAAAATGCTGGCTAGAATCGGAAATGTCAAAACCAGAGAAGCAAAAAAAAGTTATGAGGCTGACAGGCGCTAACAAGAGAAGCAACTGTAAAACCTCTAAGTACAAGACAAGCACAGTTCTGGACAGTGCATGGGAAGGCAGGAGAAATTTGTTCATTTTTCTTCTGTTTATTCTATTGAAGAAAATCAAAGAAAAGATTCTAAGAGATAATCCAAAGTGGGATGTCTTCTCCTGAAACCTTTCTTGGCAGATACTTGTTTAATGGGATCCTTGAAAAATTCCAACAATGGCACAGTACCCTTAAGTAACCTGCTTCAGCACTTTAATTGAACTTAAAGAAAGCTTTTCCTAATGCATTGCAGTGCTTCTTGATACTTCCCTCTCTGCTGCAATTTTGTCCGTTTTCACAGAATAGTTTTGTTCTTTATTTCTGTGGCTCTTCTGAAGCTTTGAAGCTCTATGTTTGGTTTCTTCAAACATTGAGGCAACTTGTTTTCTTTCATATTCATCACTTTACTGATGACTCAGTTCCAAAATCTGTTTTTATTTCTCAAAATTATTTCACTAATGTACATTCATTATGAAACTATTTGGGTTGCATATTTTAAAAGCAGCTCATTGATACTGCTGTGAACCAGAGGCAGCTGTCTGTGAACCATGTTGATAAAATTAATACGGTAAAAATTATCCTTTAAGAATTGACCTTGGCTGTTACACAATCCGCGGTTGCTTACATTTTCCCCTAGTGATTTTTCTGATATTAGTTATAAATTCAGGGCCGGGTAAATGGTTTGGCAAAATATTCAAAGCTTCCCGACTTGGCAGAGTGGTGAGCACCAAAACCAGATGTTCATCCCGACGTTTCAAAGAAGTAGCAAATACACTCATTGCACAATGAGCAAAAGCAACAGAAATCAAATTCTTTTCACTGTACTGTGGATTAAAAAAAAAAAAAGCATGAAGTGGGAGAGGACATGTTGTCTTTTCTCCAACAGCAAAGAGAAATTTTTAGAATCTCTTTTTTTTTTTTCTTCTAAGAAGCAGAGTAACAACACACCCTTTGGCATTACATGAGAAAAAAGAGAGAACACTGGCTCTGTTCAAACACTGGCTCTGTTCAGTCAGTTCACAAGAGCAAAATAGAAGATAAGCATAGAAAAAATCTAAGTATCCTACTTTCTGAGGGACATGGAAATACCTGGAAATTGCTTATGGTGAGGATGAAACTCCTAGTTTCAAACAGAAAGAGGAGTACATCATGTACAAAAAGTGGTTTTGATGCTTCCGCTTTAAGGGAAAGGACTTAAACCACTGCCTGCTTAAACAGAAATCAGAGTGCTTCCCATATTTGTTCAAAGAAAGAACTGCTGCTGCTTTGCATGTCAGGCACAGGGAGGAAACATCCATTTTGTTTCATCCTCCAGGCTTTCCAAGTGATGCTTGTAACCACTTGCTACTTAAATTTTTCAGCACGTAAGCCCTTGGGCTGTATATTCTTTCTGCTTGTCATTGTCAGTACTAACCCTGCCATATTGTTAGGGGACCTCATCACAGCTTAGGGCTCTGCTGTATGAAACACTGTGCCAATACCACTCAAACCCCTCACAGCCCTCAGCTTTCCAAACACAGAGTAAATCTTTTGAGTAATGTTTTCAGTCATGACAAAGTGACTTGGGCCCATAAGCCAGAATTGACTCAGAGAAGTGTGCTTTTATTGACAAAAGCATTTATGCCTTGCTTCATTCAGCCTCACTCAGTGCCTTTCTGTCCTTCTACAGGCCAAAGGCCAAGAGACAAGAAGACATCCACAGAAAACTTTCAGTTCATCCTTCTTTTACTGCTGTTGAAATACCTTGCATGCATGGGAGTCAAGCTGCAAGAGTAACATTCGAAATACACACACACAACTATCTCTCCTGCACAGAAACAATTCTTTGTGAGATTTACACTGAGAGGAGCAAATGTTTCAGGACTACAACTTCTGGCTTTCCCCCTCTTAATTCCTGATGCCTAAGTCATTTATTTACAGAGCAAATCTCCCAAAGCTGACAGATTCTGATCACACTAAGCTGATGAAATATATGCACTTTCCTGCCAACTAAGGAGCTATTTCTCAGATAATCCTGCCAACTGGCAGGCCAGTGTCTCTCAGGAGATGTTTCCCGAAGGCATCCTGTCTGATTTGGTGCAGGAACTTGCAGGAGCTCCAGACGCTGGCCAAGGCAGGGCAGACTGACTCTGCGGCTTCCACACTACGAACTGACGGCCTCACAGAGCAGGTGCCTGTTGCAGCCCCAGGTCCAAAGTGGAGAGATTCAGCTTGATGATGGGGAATGCTGGTACCAGCCTATCTCCATGCTCCCAGCAGCTGGAGAAAGGGCTCAGCTCCACTGTCTTCAGATGTCTCCTCCCAGACCCTGTCGTTGATGCCTGAAGTCCTTCTAGCATGCTCCTGCACTAGGAAAGCAAGGTGCATGGGATTTTTAGCAGAGATATGAGAAATGGCCTTCTGACTCTGTCTTGAGCTGTTTTCAAAGAGTAACTGAATCTGTTTTCCTTCACAGCTGCACATACTTCGATGTAAGCTTATGTGCGAACACTCACTTAGGAGTGAGAATTTGCTATCTTGACTTAATTAAAGTTATTTAAAAAAATAAATCTCCTTAAATTAAGTCAAGCCTCTTAATTTTGTCCTCACGTAGCTTTGTACCAGAATTGCTGGAAGCGTGAATTAGACCAGATGCAGTCAGTTCAGTTCCAGCATGTGTGCTGAGGAAACGCTCTTGCGAACTGATCATCTGAGGATTTTTCAATATATTCCTTGTCAGCAGTTGCAATGAAGCACTTCAAGGCCTAAGCTGCAGTGGCATGGTTGGATGACAGAATCCATAAACAGCTCGCCATGGCCTGTGATTAAAATAGAAAATGCTTATTTAACTTGAGGCACAAATCCCATCACTGAACCTGGCCCAAATCCACATGAGGGCTGCCTGAGGTCAGGGAGAAGTCACAGTTTGAGCAAAGGTCATGGCAACACCCGTCTTCTTGCCATAAGAGTTCATCAGAAAATAATTATAAAAGTCAAATTGATGATGCTTACAAAGTACCTGTAAGGACACATAGAATCATAGAATGGCCTAGGCTGGAAGGGACCTCAGAGATCATTTTAAACCAAGTAAGGTATTGTGCTTTCTCTGCTGATTACTTCTGTACACAGAGAGCTCTCGTTTCTCAGTCCATTGACTCATTCTTCCACACAGAAAGAAAGACAATCCATCTCTCAGTCAAAAAGCCTAGTGTCTCCTACATATGCCTCCCTAAAGACAGCAAAAATCCTGGAGAAATGCAACAACAGATATTTACTAATCTACCAGGAGGTGTTTTCTTTACTGGACTCCAAAGGAAAAAGAGAGAAGACTCCAGCTGACAGCTTCTGCACTAAGGCTAAAAGCCTTTGCCAAGTCCTTACGAGACAAATTTACCCCTATGTCCACAACACTTGGTGACATTAATTTTTTATATTCTTTTAAAAATTATTAAAACATACCAATTTTGGCCTAAAACTACATATAAAGTATCCTCTGAAATAATGATTACAGACTGTCTTAAAATGGCTAAACACTAAGTAATCAATGACAAATCTGCTGGGCTGCTTTTTAGCTGTTTGAGGAAAAGTTGTCCCAGTCCTCTTACAGAAGAAACTGAAGGTCTGTTGTCTGGCACCACTTAATTCATCAGAAAATAGTTATAAAAAATCAAACTGATGATGCTTACAAAGTACCTGTAAGGACACATCCATCCCGGTTAAAAATCATGGAGCAGACCAGCATCTGCCCGGGAGAGCTGCAATATCCAAAAGGCACAGGAGGTGGCACCAACCTCCCAGCAGTGACCCCGGAGGCATAGCCAGGCTCAGGCTGGCCCTGGGGGGAGATTCCTCGGCTTCCTCTGAATTTACACCTCCTATTCCTCCAAAATACCGCCGGCCGAGAGGTGCTGGGGGAGAAGTGAGACCTCGGAGGAGGATGTTCACTTGGCTGAATGCAGACGAAGCTGAGGAAAAGAATCAGTGCTGATGGTGTTGGGAAAACATTTTGCTGCCCCTCAGGAGAAAAGCTGAAGTGACGCTTTCAAGGGCTGTATCACCGGCACCTATGATATTGAGGGTGGTTTGGGGAAAGGACTGGACTCCGGGGAACGCCTTGCTATGCCTGGTTAGAAGGTCAACATTTTTTTGCTTGCCCAGAGTGGTATAAAACCTTGTGCAGGTCCTGTTCTGAAGCTTTTGCTCAGGCAATGTGTAAAGTGTTTGGTTAACGTAAACCACATCTTCAGAGTGACTTTTAAAAGCATATTATAATTTAACAGTTAATAGCCTGGTTAGTGATGACATGAGTGAATGGATGATAGCACAAAAATATTGGCAAGAATATTATAATAGCTGTGGAGGAATTA
Organism: Apaloderma vittatum; assembly: GCF_000703405.1. Classification (NCBI taxonomy): domain Eukaryota; kingdom Metazoa; phylum Chordata; class Aves; order Trogoniformes; family Trogonidae; genus Apaloderma; species Apaloderma vittatum. Next base: position 7,109 of record NW_009719855.1, read on the forward strand.
TGAGGACCTGGAGTTCCTATAGCATGAAGTTTTCTTTTGAGGGAAGGTTTCTTTTTTTTTTCTTCTTTAGAGGAGGTGCAGAATTCAAAATGGAAGATATAAGCTTAAATCTAAAGCTGCTAGCTTATAAGTAAGAGGTAAAAAAGTGACACTCTTCATAGTAATACTATTCCACAGGGCAAACAGCACTATTTTCCATTCCTGTTTTTCTTTTCATTTTTTTCCTGGTGCTTCTGAATTTCTTGCCCTCTTGAATACTTTATTTTCTGGTACAAGAAGCACTGCGAGCTCATCCTTCTTGAAAGCGGCTATTTATTCAGTGAAGCTTTTGTCAGACCACGTAGTAACTTCAAAACCAATTCCCACTGCTTTCCTTTCATTTCCTCTGATAAGCATCTAGATTCTTGGACTGAACAGATGCAACATAAATACAATACACTGTGCTGCTGTATTGACATCAGTTGCTGCAGCTGGATCACCAATGCTGTACAGCTACAGAAAGGAAATAGTCTTGACAGATAGGATGTGTAAGATTTTTCCAGTACAGTATTCAAAAAGAGCTGCCACGTGAAATCCCCTTTAGACAGCAGCACTACAGAGATAAAGGAGAGTTTCATAAAGTGCCCCAGCAGCAAATGTGAATCTCTCATTTTCTTAGTGAATTCTTCCCTGTTGCAATCATCACCATGCCTAAGTGAAGAACAACAAGTTGTATTGGATTATCAGGCATGAGAAAGCTGATGACTGATAGAGAAAAAGCCACTTTACTCCAAGGAGCAGATGGGAAGCACATACTGTCCTGAATTTGTCTGCTGTTCCTTTAGAGAATGACAAGTATTTACCATTATATTTCCCCTGGCTGTGAGTGTTGAACCATGAAAGTTAGCTGCATATAACATTTCAAAGCAATCATCCGATTACAAACACACTTGATTAAACAATCCTACACTATGAAAAGAAGTTACAAACAATACATTCAGGGCCAGTTTTTCTCCCTGGCATAGACTTGCTCTGAAGGTTTCAAGCAGGTGAATTTATGGTCATGATCTAGGAGAGAGCTGAGGTGGTGACGAGAACTGTATTGCTGAGTGAGTAAATTATATTCCATTGCTAAATTATTTTGCCTTTCCCTCTTTGTTTTTATAGAACTAGGCAGTGAGGTTTGTCTTATTTGTACAAACTATCAGGGAGACTTCACAATACAGAATTCCTGACACTACTCAAACATGCAGTCATATGCTCAGATCATTATGTACGCTTTCCAGTAAGGATGATGGTACCCAGCTCCACCAAATAAGCCATGCATGGCCCATTGCTGGCAAAAATACTCTTTTTCCAGTAATGGATCCTGACAGGAGGAAGAGAAGAATCAGTCCACAATCTACAGCCTTGAGGTTGCCATTGACAAAACATTTTACCCAAATATTTTGAGGCATTTGATGAGGATCTGGTATCAGATGGATTGGAAAAGGAATAGAAATGACAGGAAGATTGTGAAGATTTTTGGGAGAGACCTGAAAAATGAAAATGTCTTTTCCAGATCTTTCCAACATTCCTCAAGTTGGCCAAAAAATGGAAGGAATTTTGCATCTAAAGACTACTTTAGTAGCACATCCAGAAAGTGCTACTGGGGGAAAAAACTTACTTACCTTTGAAAACATCTTGGCTATCAAAGGAAAGAATTAGACTGTCACTTGGACTATTAAATTATTTGAAATACGAAGGATACTATTGAAAGGGGTATTGGGGATGATGGATTATACCTATTTGCTACACAGTGGCAAAATAGATGCATAGTACTATGGTTTCTAGTGTGTCTCTTTTTTATTTCTAGTGATTTACTGGCAGAAGGCCTGTAAAAATAATGGAAAATCAAACAAAACAACCAGTTAGTTAAAAAATGATAGCATTAATATTCTTAATCTGTTTGAAAGACATATTTTTATTTTAAATAGCATTAGTTGCTTTTTAAATAGGGTATTGTATACTTTGTCTGAGGTCAGAGCAGGTACATGGTGTTTGTATAACTCACAGGGTACAAAGTTCTCTCTGCTATTTCTGGATGCTCAGAACATAACTGAACCAAGACTGTGTACTTATAATGCACGTTTTCTTCTTGAAGCCCATATATATCTCTGATTATAATTCCTACAAATTACTTGAATGCCTCCATGCAGTTTAAAGCCACATGTCAAAGTCAAGATTTTTAAAGAAGTGATTTGCAGAAAAAAAAATACACTGAGCCCTTTTATTTTAAATTGCATCCTCTCAGCAGAAGAAAATAATCTAAGTAAAAGAGTACACACCTGTTCTTAGGAAAATCAGTGGAAAACTTAAAAGAGGAAAAAAATTCATAAACTGCTAATGCTAAACCCAAATCTTATGGACGTTCTGATACTGAGAATTAAGGGAATGCATGTTCTGCTGATGAGATATCTCCACTGATGGAGAAGGAACAGCCTGAAAATGTATGACACTTTAGGGGGTACATTCTAAAACTAATTTACCAGAAAAAACAAGTTTTGAAAAGTCTTATTTCAAAAGTCTGTTTTTACAATGAAGTATGCAAAATTACTCATCAAATGCTTAATCACAATCTTCTGTACTTTCTTGGCTGCTTGCTAGTATGAGTATCACCATCCAGACTAATTTAGTTGGCTCAGCTCTTCCCTTGATGGCTTAAATGATTTACTACCAATCCTCCAGAGAACACAGGCTTTGGGAACACTTGTTCCAGTCTCCAGGACCTGCCTGGTTTGTGCCTGGTCTTCTGTTTTTGGCTTTCTTATCCTTTGGATTGAACTGCTGATGAAAACACATGCATAGGTTGTGAGATAGATGTTGCATGAGTCCCTTGATCCAGTTAAAATACTACAAGCGTGCTAAGGCTTGCTGAGGACTGAATATCCTCTTGCATCAAGGAAATTCAGAGTGCTGAGTTTATTTGCTTTTACAACAGACAGTAACAGCTGTGACATCTGAGCTAGGAACAGCATGAATTTAGTAGGGCACATACCATATTTTTGGAGGAATAAGTGGAATATGTATAAGATTAGAAGCAACTCCATTGTCTTCTTGGTCTCTTTAGCCATTCTTTGGTAGGTATGCCAGAGATTTCAGAGCTCAAGAGACTTTAACTCAGTTGATCAGGTTAAAGTTGAAGCAGCCCCTACTCTGTGCCTGTGTTTCCCTGCCTGGAGAGCCTCCTGCTTTGCTCCAGACCACCCTGCCAGCATCTATGCAGTGAGAACCAAATAACCATATACCAAGGAGGTGATTCCAGTCCCTCCTATTGAAGGGGTTTGTGTTCTTCTCTCACTCTTGGCTTAGGGTGCAGTGCCTTCAGTTTCAGCCCCCTTCTTCACCTCAGTCATGCAGGAACTGTGAGGAACAGAGGGAACATACAGCTTTCTTTAATTAAAACATTGTTTTGTATTAACAAAAGCAGCATTTGAAGTAGCAGAGTTTGATATCACATATGTGTACACCTGCCACCCTGATCTCAAAGAGACTTCAATTCCCTAAAGATGGTAGGTTGTTCCCCTGCCCTACTCTTCTGGCTCTGTGTGCTTGCCTTGCTTTTGACAGTCTGTCACCTGCTTACAGCATATGTCCTTTTAATTTGCTGTGTTCATCAATTTACTGATCTCTTTCTGCTACGTTCACAAGAAAACCTACTTCAGTGAGTTCA